>NW_023411419.1:0-65000 GCF_903995425.1 Onychomys torridus
GATCCTCACCAAAAAAAAAAAAGAAAAAGGTAAACACTGACCAGAAGAGTTCAGAACTACATCGAAAGAGCAACGCTGCTTGTCTATTCATGGAGACTTCACAAGCACATTATCCCTTATGTGATTCCCTGCTTTGGTAAATATGTAACTCACAAATACAACCTGTCCCCATCCTTTGCTCTTACCTTGACCAGCCTCTTTAATGAACTCTAACCATCTTTAGCTCAACTCCTAGAACCAAGAAAGAAAAAATGGCAATGGATGGCTTCATCCTGCTGTAGGGCCAGGAAAACACAAGGATGGTTATGCCGTTTCTTGGAGCGGCAGATGCTTCTGTAATGTTGAGCTGTCCTTGCATGCCAATAACCAATCCCGCTGGATTTCATGCATAAACCCACACACTTGTAGAGATCGATGATATAAGTGGATTCCAGAAAGCTATCTAGCTCCCCATTTCCACATGTTTCATTAAACTCCCACTGTCTCAGAGTTTGCAAATAGACCGCTAGTATAAAGCACATCACATTCCAATTTTGCCAGTCAAAACTCAACTGTATAGGAAGTTTCCAGAGAGGCGTGTAGGGGCTTTATAACCATCGTAGACCTCTGCAGTCTATCTGTAGAGGGCTGACTCCACTCTCCCCTGTATTCACACAGAAGCATACAACAGATCTCCATGATAAAAGTACCACCTCCAGTGAATTCTAATCCATCTGGTAGATTCAGGCAAGAGACAGAGCAGGGAAACACAAGCGAATGCTGGCAGGGAAAAGACTCGGCAAATGTTGGAAAGTTTGACAGCTCACCCTGGCTGTCGGTTCCTGCTGAGACCCCTGGTGAGTGGCTTGTGTCACTTGTCCAGGAGATGTGGCTGGGCTGTCTATATATACTGTCACTCGGCTAGTGGAGCAAAGTCCCCTGGGTCATCTTGCATAATCCAACTTGGCCGTAATTATCATTCAGAACATAAAGATTTCTCTTCACACAGGTCTGCTTTTCCCAGATTGCACAATCTGGCCATTTTCAGGAATATGGCAAGTTAGGATTTTCAGAGTCTTCCTCGTCCTGACTGGGAATAATCACAATGAATACTTTCCATCCAATCATGTAGTGCCAATTTCTAAGGGAGGGATATTAATATTGGAAAAAGAAATCTGAATATGGAATGAATCATGGAGGTGCTTGGCAAATCCACAGCTGAACTAATGTCCTTTCAAAGCATAGTTCAGAATTAAGCTGGGCCTAGGAAACAGGAGAAAGGAAGGCAGAAACTGACCTTTAGCATCCACATAGGTAAACTCAACACTGAGGACAAACGTCTCCAGACTCAACTGTATTTATTCATGAGCAGTAACTATGGAAGAAAAGAGAACAGATTATGTTCCAATAGTGTGATAAACCAGGAACATGAAACAGTAGTACAGGAATTTGTTTTAAAGTCATGAAGAAATAACACACTGTAAGCATGCATGAGGAAGGCCACTGGCTGGGAAATCATGCTAACAGTGGGTTCAGGCAGAAAGTGGCGGAGCAACGCAGGAATGCTGGGAGGTAGCACCAGGATACAGCTATTGGAGCTAGAAAAGCAACGCTAGGTTTTGCTACATGCATTTATCTTGTAAAGAAAACCCATTCAGGCACTCAGGGGACTACAATTCATTCTCTATCCCCACCCCTTTATTCAACAGAAAAAAATTAAATACGCTGACTTCCCTAGAGAAGGAAGGGGCATAGATAGCAACAAGATGGTGAATATGATGAGGACATCACATTTGTTCCTCTGTTCTAAGAGACCCTGGGCTGGAAGCCTGAGGACAGTTGTAAGGCCAAAAGAGCCCACCCAGAAAGAAATAGCTCAGGGTTTTTTGCCTGATTTTTTGTTATCAGAAGAGGAATGTTAATATTTCAATGGAGAAACAAGCTGGTATAGACAAACTGTAACCTGGAAGACAGTGACTAATAGCCAGGAAGAAGAAATAACCGCCGAAGAGAATGGAAGTGAAGAGCTTTGTTGGACTACAAACCAGATGGCGGTATGGCAGCGTGGAGGATGTGGGTAAAAGTGATGCAGGATGAAGCAGGTCAGGCCAGGGTGGGCACCATGTTTGAGAATTGTCCTAGATTAGAGCTGTTGGGATGAAGCCCTTTCTAGGTTTGTCCTTTGTTTTAGTTGTTTTGGGCACTGTGACAGGAGAGCTGTCTTGGGGAACTCTGTCAAATGACTTTAGGCTCTTGGTCCTTAGCCAAGGCACTGCCAAGCCACATTTGGCTACTCCTTACACGACTTCCATCCCTTGGGAAAGGAATTCTTTAGTGGCCTGAGGCCTGGCTGGCTTGGCTCACATTGTTCTAACAGGAGGCATTGGACAGCAGCTACAACCTTCCACAGCCCCTGGTTGTGGACCTGCTTGGGGAGGGGCTTCACAGAAGACTGCATATAAAAGCAGCCCCCTCTTCTGTCCTGACTTCCTTGGGACAGACATTTGTTGCCAGTGGTTATTTACTGACCTCTTCAGCCATTCCAGACTCACAATTCACTTCCCAGATGTCCACTTTTTCAATCCACCTTTCTCCTCCTCTTTTAATTTGGTTTTGCTTTATGTGTATTTTGCCTGGATGTATGTACATGCTCCACATGCATGCCTGGTGCCTGTGAAGGTCAGAAGAGCAAGTCAGTTCCCCTGGAACTGGTGTTAGAGATGGTTGTGAGCCAACATGTGAGAGCTGGGAATTGAACCCAGATTCAATTAACTGCTGAACCATCTCTCCAGTCCCTACCCTCTTCTTTGATAGAAATATTAGAAGATAAGAGAGTTCTTTCCTATACATTAAGAAGAGCTCTTCACGTGAACTTTTTCTTTATTAATAATAATTTAACTAATTCTTTGAGGATTTTATCCAATGTATTTTGATTGTATTCTCTCCTCATCCCCAACTCCACTCTCACCTCCCTACCTGCCAAACTTAGAGCTTTCTTCTTTTTTTCCCTTCATCAAGTCCAGTTAGAATGAGCCAACTAGTCTTGGCGATGGGGTCTGCCCTAGAGGTTGGTCAACAGGAGTCATATCATTAAAGAAAGTTGACTCTTCCTCTCCTACCAACTATCCAATGCCAATAACTTCTCAGCTAGGGATGGGATTTTGTGTCCACCTTGCCCCCTCCATGCTGGGATTTTGTCTGCTTTGAGCTTGCACAGGTCTTATTCATGCTGTCACAATCCCTGTGAGTTCACCTGTGCGGTGTCCTGCTGTTTCTAGAAAACACTCAGTCCTTAAAGTCATCCACCACCTCTACCTCTTACATTCTTTCTGCCCCTATTCCAAGAAGAGCCCTGAGCCTGGGGGATGGGAGGTGATAGGTGTGTCCAGGGATGTTTTTCTTTATTGTTCATGTTATTATCACACAAAGTTGCCCCTTGTTCATTCCTAATGTGTCTCCATGGAATGGAATCTCATGAGAAAACCACTGTCTGTTCTGTCTTGCTATCATCCAGACATTTCTGTTGGTTCCTTAGCAGGTGGTGAATACATATAAAAATGCACTCATCTGTGCATTCTGCAAGCTTATTTACTTAAAGGTAAACTGGAAGAGGATTTTAGAGGACTCCAAAGGATTGATAGAAGCATGCCAGTTTGGATGGTTCTGAGTCCAACCCACATCTGTTAAGTAAACACAGATTGATCCACAGTGCATTGCATCTCTCCAGCACATGCAGAACTGCAGAACAACCCACATCAGACCCAACACTAACTTACTGAAAATGGGCCCAACATACATTTCCTGTAGATTATTCCATAGCAATGGACTATTGCTTGCAAGTTTGCAAGGACTCCACAAATAATGAACTTGGGTCTAAATACACATTCTCCGAGTGTGAGCCTGGATTTTCTTTTCTATAACTAGTCATTTCAAAATGAAACCTGGAAAAGTCGAGAATTTCACAATGCCTTCTTTGGCAGCTGAGTTTGAAATTTTGCTGATGAACCCATTTCTTCTGTTGCCTACACCTGAGAGGGTGAAGAGGCTCTGACTGTTCCACACCCTGGAGAATTCATGCAAGAAGCTGAGCCGGACCTCAGAGCCCCCAAAGGCTGTGAGGAGGCAGGAACGCAGGCTCTCAGTCCCAACCTCTCCTTCACCTCTCACCCCTGCTTTTATGCATGTGGAAAGAACTCAGGAAGTGGACAGGACAGCTAGCCCACACTGCTTGAGGGGCCTTAGAGCCGACCCGCCATTAGATTTGAACCGGGACTGCAGGGACTGTCAGTAGCCAACAGGAGCAGAGTTGCCCTTCTGTGAGGAAAAAAGTAGTTGTGGAGCTCGATCTCTTCATGTGGGTTCAGATGCCCAGAAGAAAAGGACAAGCCTCCTGAGCCCTCAGCAGGCTTCATAGCAGGTGATACAGCCTGCCAGCTGACTCCACACGCTGCCTGGCAGACAGGAATGTGGTGAGGGGGTTCTGGGGAAAACCCCTGAACACCCTGGTGCTTGCTGCTCATCTTGGTATTTTGGAAGGATGGGTTAGCCCATATCATCAGCGTTTGAAGGGTATTGACAGTGTGCCAGACAGATGTTCTATTCATCTCTGCCACTTGGTCACTTGGGTTGGGAACATTAGCCAGATGAAGGCAGGCAACCCCTCCCCCAGGAAGCATTGGGCGCAGCTGCTCCTCTTTCCGGGAATAATGTCCACTGCAGAGGGGGCTTGTGAGGAGCTGAAACTCCTCTCAGGAGCTGCCATGCACACCATTTCTGCAAAGACCCCCGGGTCAACAGAGAATGTTAGCGTGATTAGGAGTACTTCAGACTGTCCAAGGACCCTAGTGATACTCCCTCCTTATAGCATTCCCCTCCACCAGTCCTGAGGCTGGGAGCCATGGTGGAAAGACACCTCCAAGTCACTAGTATGGGAGGACCCTCTGGTCTTCACTCTAAGTGTCCCCAACAGCCAACTAGCCTGTAATGTGGGAGGTCACCTTAAAGCAGGCCTGCCACTGCAGTTGAAACAGGACTGCAGGGACTTCCAATAGCCATCAGTGACCCATTGCTAAGGACAGAGAAGGGAATTTTACCTGCACAGTCAAACCAGGGTTGGGAAAACAAAGGCACTTTGTGGTAAAGCCTCCTAAACCAGCACTCTAAACTGGCTGTGTTTAGGCAGCATGTGTCATTTTCTGGACTAGGTTCCTTTGCACTTGGGACATCTGTACCACATCCTCTTCCCCTGGGTTCATAGACCATTGAGGAAGACCAGAGGGAAGGACTGCAAGAGGCAGACATGGCGGATGACTACAGGGAAGTTGTTTTCAGGATACAGCCCCTGCTCACGCATGTAGAGTCATAGCACAGCAATCATGACAGTGCACAGTGTCTGCACAAGCTCAGGCCAGACCACATCCCAGCATGGAGAAAGGAGATGGGCACAATGTCCCACCCCTAGCCAAGGAACCATAGGCAACTGACAGCTGCTGGGAGAGGGAGAGTGGCTTTTCTTTCAGGGTTCAGGCCTAGTAAGTTAGCCATGCTGTGGTTAACCATGGTTGTAGTGAAAGCCACACACCCAATGGTATATGAGCAGGAAAAACTAGAATGGTAGATTAAAAAATCTAAGAGAACACAAAGGTGGGTGGGTAGAGAAGGCAGGGTAGACCTGGGAGGAGTGGGGAAGAGAATTATCATGTTTGCTGTTGCTGTAATAAACACCATGGCTGGGATGGCTGGAATGAAATTGGTCCCATAGGCTCATACATTTGAATGCTTGGTCCACAGTTGCTAGAAGTTTTTGGGAACTGTTAGGATATGTGGCTTTGTTGGAAAAGGTGTGTCACTAGGGTTGGGATTTGAGATTTCAAAAGCCCACGCACCATTCCCAGTTAGTTCTCTCTCTCTCTCTCTCTCTCTCTCTCTCTCTCTCTCTCTCTCTCTCTCTCTCTCTCTCTCTCTCTCTCTCTCACACACACACACACACACACACACACACACCTCTCTCTCCCTCCCTCACTCCCTTCCTCTCTCTCTCCCTCTCTCTCTTCCAGACCCCCACTTTACCTCCCTCACTCTCAATATCCATCTTGACCTATCTCTCTCTCTGCCTCGTGGTTGTTATCTTAACATGAAAGCTCTCAGCTACTGTTCCAGCACCATGCCTGTCTGCCTGCTGCCATGCTCCCTGCCATGATGGACTCAGTCTCTGAACTGTAAACCAGCCCCTAATGAAATGCTTTCTTCTATAAGTTGTCTTGATCACAGTGTTTTCATAACAATAGAATAGTTACTAAGACAATAACCAAAAGTAATTTGTGGTGGAAAAAGTTTACATGGCTTGTGGGTCACATACCGTCCATCATCAGGGGAAACCAAGGCAGGAACTCAAGGCAGTTACCTGGAATCAGAGGCCATGGTGGGATGCTGCTTACCCACTTTTCTCCATGGTTTGCTCATCCCCATTTTCTTTGGTTTTATTGTGATTGTTTGTTTGTCTTTTGTTTTTATTTTTTAAAGACCAGGCTTCTCTATGTAGACCTGGTTGTCCTGGAGCTCACTCTGTAGACCTCATAGGCCTTGAACTCAGAGATCTGCCTGCTTCTGCCTCCAGAGTGCTGGGATTAAGTGTATGCAGCACCACTGCCCTGCTCAGCTCCATTTTCTTATACAACCCAGTACCAACTGCCAAAGGGCAGCACTGTCCCAGTGGCCTAGGACATCCCACACCAATTATTAGTCAAGAAAATGCCCAACAAGGCAAGGCAAGATGACCCACAACTTCAAACCCAGAATTCCAGAGAATATTTGTGAGTTTGAGGACAACCTAGTCTACATGACCAGTCCCATGCCAACCAGGGCTACATAGTGAGAACCTGCTTTGAAAGAAAGAAAAATTGAGAAAGAAAGAGAGAGAGAGAAAGAGAGAGAGAGAGAGAGAGAGAGAGAGAGAGAGAGATTTCTCTATTGAGGCTCCTCTTCCCTGGTACCTCTAGCTCGTGTCTAGTTGACAAAAGGCTAAGCAGGAAGAGGGTGATAAAGTACTCCGTGGGAAATTCTCAAAGAAATAGTAACAGGGGAGGGGAAAAGAGAACCAAATTTCAGTCTGCTCATCTAGCTCTGCCAGGCATGCTTTTATACACACACACACACACACACACACACACACACACACACACACACAGCTCTCCCAGTCCCTGTAGCATCTAGGACTTTTTCAGACATGGACTTTGAGATGGGGAGAGGGGATTTGGATGGCACCCTCGGGTCACTGCTTCACTTTCAGTAACACTTGACTTGGCTGCTCTTAGCTAAGCCAAGCACTCAGATTGGGAAATCGGCCCCAGCCTGAGGGGGCTCCCCTTCACTTCCCCAGAGGCTCTCTGCCCTTCTTCCCTCTGCATCTGCTCTAGGAGGATGGCCTGCACAGATGCCCTGACTCTGCTCTGTGCCCCTTCCTGTTTAGTTTGGCCAGTGGGGAGCCCTAGCAGGAGCTGGGGGGAGGGAAGTGAGCGAGATTTAATGACTTGTTCACATAGCTCCTTCAAAGAGGGGTCACCAAAACCCAGCTTGTCCCTCATCCAAAGGTCCTAATTCATATCATTAATGATTTTCTCCACAAAGATTTCTGCCTTTGCCTGTCTGTCATTCCCCTTCCCTCTTCCCTGTCCTCCACATTGCATACAGGGACCACCTGTCTTTAGGGTCTTGATGAGCTACTGTCAATCCACCCACAGGTAACTTCTGGATCAATAAATGGGCCTGGCCTCATTTCTCTACATTATTGGCACCTTGTCATCCCTTAATAAATTGTCTCACTGGGTTCTTTCCTGACAGAATCCCAATGTGGATGTGTCCCCTACAGGTAAAGATGTTAGAAATTTCATCCCCAGGTTCAGCTGCCAGTGGGTTTTGAAGGTTTAGAGGTAAGTAGGGATCAGAAAAGTTAATAGGATGGGACCCAGTGATGACTTTAATGTCTTTGTGAGAAGAGGAAGGGAACTGAGCTACCAGACCTGATTTGTCTCTCAGTGTGGTGTTCTCAGAGGGGATGAGATACAAGACCCTCATCAGGGACCAGATTCCACCCTTGGACTTCCCAGCCTATAGCATCATGAGCTAAATACACTTCTACATTTTATAAAGTTTCCAGGGGTAATACTATATAGAGCAACAGAAACACACTAAGCTTTACTTACTTAAACTAGATTTAATTCATTGTTTATTTTTATGTGTGCCCATCTGAGATCATGCCATGGTGTCACCCACATTTAGGGAGGGCCTTTCCCTCTTCTTCTCTGAAAACTTTCTTGGAGAGACACTTAAAACTGTGCCTTACTAATGCCAGAAACAGGTTCATTTTCTCCTTTTTATTATTTTATTTTTAATTACATGGATGTGTGAACACACATGAATGCAGCTTCCCACTGAGGTCAGAGGGGAAGCCAGATCCTCTGGAGTTGGAATCACAGGTGGTTCTGAGCCTCCCGATGTGGTGCTGGGAACCAAACTCAGGTCTTCTGGAAGAGCAGCACACTACATTTTTAAGCACTGAGCCATCACTCCAAACCCCAATCTTTATATTGGTGGTCAGCGCATGTGCAGGCACACATCACCCCACAGCTGTGGAGATCCAAGGGTATCTGTGGGGTCAGTTCCCCTCTTCCACCTGTACATGGGCTCTGGGGATCGAACTCAGGCTGTGAGACTTGTGTGCCAGGAATCTTCATCTGTTCATCCATCGAACCCACTCCTCTTCTCCTTTTCTCTTCTTCTTATTAAAGTAATGTTTTTATGAAATCTTTGAGAATTTCACAGAATTTTGTGATCATATTCACCCCCCAGCTTCTTCCAGATCCACCTCCCACCTCCCTGTGCACCCATCTCCATGCTCTCCGTCTTTTTAAAGTCACCAAGTTCCATTTGTGTCCTCCAAATCTGGGATGTGTGTTCTTCCACAGGAGTGTGGTCCACCTACCATGGTCCACACCCTCAGAGAAAACTGACTGCCCTCTCCTCCTTGAAAGCTATCCCCCACCTGTTGTGCCTTCCTGATCCCTCCACTCTGGGAATTCTAACTGAAACACAAATTCAGAGATAACATCCACAAAAGAGGTAAAGCATGTTTGCCTTTGTGATTCCAGGTTAGCTCACTTGCGATGATTGTTTACAACTCCATCATTTACCTGTAGTGTTTTTGTGTTTGAGCCATTGTTTCCACTATCAAAGGCTGATCTACAACTCCCTATGTAACCAAGGATGACTTTGAACTTCTGATTCTCCTGTGTCCACACATCAAGAGACACTAAATCCAGTTTATGCAGTGCTAGGAATAGAACCCAGGGAATCACACATCTTGGCAAGACTTTACCAAAGGAACTGGTGTAACCCCAGTACCTTAAAAATTAATATTTAAACATTATTTTAATGTGAGGGGTACATATTTATCCGTGTGTGTGTGTGTGTGTGTGTGTGTGTGTGTGTGTGTGCTTGTGTCTCTCTGTGTGTGAGTGTGCAGGTGCACATGTGTACACATGCAAATGAAAGACAGATGTTGCTATCTGGTGTCTTCTGTTTTTAAAGCAGAAGCTCTCACTGCACCAGAAACTCAGTCTTTGGGCTTGGACGGCTGACCTCCAATCCCAGGGATATGCACATCTCTGTCTCTCTCCTCAGCACCTGGGTTGTAGATGCACACCCAGTGCTCAGCTTTTGTGTGGGTGCTGTGGGTCCAAAGTCAGGTCTGTATGCTTGTGCAGAAGGTACTTTACAGGCTGAGCCCTCTTCACAGCCGCTCCCCCAGGTATGTCAATGCTGAGTCAAGTGGAACCACAGTTAAGCATCACCATAACTGAACATTTATTGTTTCTTCTCAGTAGCTATAATGGAGAGCAAGCTTAATTTCATGCTTTGTCAAATCTCAAACATACATGTACTGATTATGAATTTACTAAATTAGGATATGCCTTAAGTTTACTAATAACAACACAGCTTTGATGAAACTAGTCACACCTATAGGAATAAATTGGTTTTTTTTCTTTTTGAACATACTCAAAAACAAGACAAAAAACATCTTAATAAGGCCACAACATTCTCATTGAGTATAAGGATCTGAATGATAAGAGACCATTATCTTAGTTTAGTTGCAACCATGTTTATCTTGTCAGTGTGTACATAAGTGTACAGCTTTCAGGATGTGGTGTTTTGTCCTTTATATGGTGAGAAAACAGTGTGTGTGTGTGTGTGTGTGTGTGTGTGTGTGTGTGTATGTGTGTGTGTGTATTTGGTTGCAACACAGGATCTCACCTATCCCATGATGGCCTTGAACTCGTTATATATAGGCAGGGCTGGCCTTGAATATCTGCTCTGTCATCCCCTATGTCCCCAGTGCTGGAATTTTAAGTAGATACCATCACCGGGTTTACATAGTTCTGGGGATCCTTCTTTGGATTCGTGCATGCTAAGCAAACACTCTGTCAACTGAGCTATATCCCTGATTCCCAGTGCAGTGTCAGGGTTAGGATTTCAAAGGTTAGGATGAAGCTTTGTCAAGTTGGTGTACTTCTCTATATGAAGAGGTCACAGGAGACAAGGAATGACATCAGACCATGCCTAAGCCATAACTGATAAGGCAGAGTGGCATCACTACACAGAAAAGCCTGGGACCAACAAAAACATAAACAGAGAGGCCCTGGTATCACTAGCAGATCTTGTGGACATAGGGACACACATCTGATCTATATCAAGGAGGAATTGATGGGCAGCTGATCAGGACACATCTCAGAGCAAACTTCACTTGTGGAGGCGACTGACATGGCTGGCAACACTCTGCTACCTCAGGCCTACTTGTCAGGGGAAGCTGGAGTGTCCAAAGGCTAGAGCAGATTTGGTGGGGTTGTGTGAGGGCCCTGCGTGGTTTCAGACTACTGCCTGGTGGTCACAGCTCCTCCTCTACTTATCTTCTATGTGATACCTAGCAATTCTTCCCAGAAAGCATTTCTGACAGTTCCCCATTTCCATCAACAAATTCCATCCACAAAGTATTTGGTGGGCATCTCTCTGTGATTCCTGTGGACACCAGTGACGTCCTAACAAGGGGAGAAGGATGCAGCTCACTGCCTGGTCCCCTCAGTGCAGCCTGTGTAGCACGCTCAGCACTTCTCAGGCAGGCCCTGGGGTCTGAAGCGATTAGGATTTTTGCCACTTCGACCCCATTCCTCAGCTTTCTGGGTAGATTCCAGGCTTTCCAATCCATGGTCCTTCATTCCAAAATAATACCGGTTTAGGAGACCCTGAAAGTATTTCCTGCTGGTGCTGAAAGCCAAGGAAGGGAGACAAGAGGTGAATCCCAGAGTGAGACAGCCCCACCTCCAAGGTCCCTCCTCCTCTCCAACAAAAAATGACCCAGAACATACTGGAGGAGTGAAAACTTAGGCACAGGGAAGAGGGAATATCAGCCTCCTGGGCAAGGTCCTCAGCCTGCTTGTCCTTTCCACTCCCTGTGACAAGATGCATTAGGAACCCCTTCTTGGGTTCCACTTTGTCTTTGTGAGTGGATCCATCCCCACTCTCCATCCTTTCCCTCCCTTTCTTCCTCTGCAGACCACCCGGACCCTGCGAGCACAGACAGCAGGAGAGACCACAGGCTGGAACAGTGAGAAGCATGACGCGGCAGGACCATTACCTGATTATTTTAGCAGCCCAGATGCCACCAGCTCCTCTTTGTTGGGCCTCAAAGTTGCCCCGAGCAGAGAAGTATCTATCTGAATTTTGGTAATTGGCTTCTAGATTGTCCCGATAGGCTCTCCACAAGTCCCAAGTCCCTATACAGGAGGGAAACTTACAAAGGTGACCCTGGGGTCATTGCAGAAGTGGAGGAATGCAAACTTTGTGTGGCTTTCCACAATTCCACTCTTCACAGCATAATCCTTTGAAATGGTCCATGGAGGTGAGTGCATGTCCCCAGGGAAGGGCTTCCCTGGTGACCACAAGGAGGGTACTTCTGCAAGGACTGGATTGGGAGGGACTATTGTCAGTTTCTGTGTCCTGGGCTGTGACTTACATGAATCTGTGTGTGCTCTGCACAAAGAAGAGAGGAAGCTGCCATGTAAGAGCACAAATAAGGGACAATGACACCCCAGGTGAAGATGTGGGGACAGTTTGTGCAGTGAGAAGAGAAGGTCAATGTGCTTTAGCTACGGTCACTCCAAAAACACGACTTTTCTCACCCTAGTGACAAAATCCCTGATAAGTAGCACAGGGAAGAGGCTGTATTTTGGCTTCAGTTTGAGGGGACAACATGGTGGTGGGGTGACCAGTGCAGAATATAAAGACTGTGGTATTGAAATACATGACATGGCAATGATGAATTTCCAG
The DNA here is from genome assembly GCF_903995425.1 of Onychomys torridus. Lineage (NCBI taxonomy): Eukaryota > Metazoa > Chordata > Mammalia > Rodentia > Cricetidae > Onychomys > Onychomys torridus. The sequence goes on from NW_023411419.1 coordinate 12,358, forward strand.
GAGTTCTGCATGCTTGCTCTTGGCTGTTTGTCCAGAATAGGATGGGAATTTTGTAGAAAGTACTATCTGCAGTTATGTGCACGTTTACTAAGTTCATGTGCCTCTGGAGACACACTGAGTGCCCACTTACACTCCAAAACGGGGGAATTTGCTGTCTGTGAATTCCCTCTGTGGAGCACACTCTCTGGAAATCCTGATCCCTCTGGATCAATACAGGCTGGACCTTGTCAACTGTGTCTGAATGTCCCTCAGAGGGTGCCAAGTGACTAGTGTAGAAGGGGGAAGCCACAGAAAGCCACACCCCTGCCCTGACTCATTTGTAATTTTTAAAGGTGTATATGCACCCTACAAATATATGGCCCCTGCTCAGAGGGCATCCCTGGCATTGTTAAATGTGCCCATCCTATCCAAATTCTTACCTTGTATGGCTTCCTTGAAGAACGAATACCAGCCATCACCACTGACTCCTGCGAATAAAGAGCAAAAGACAAGGATTGTGGCAAGCCTCGTGGTGCTGCAAGACAAGAAAGAGCAGTCAAAACAGACCCACAGGCAGGGCATTGGACACACATCTTCAGTCCCAGAACTCCAAGGCAGAGACAGGTGGATACCTTATTCTGAGGCCAACCTGGTCTACTAGGCAAATTCTAGACCAGCCAAAGCTACACAGATGAGCCTTGTCTCAATCAAAAAATGACAGACCCACTCTTTGACTAGTACAGACAGGCTAACCTGCATTCCTTCTTCATCTCCAAATCTCTGCTGCAAGGACAAGAATAACGGGCTTTAAGACTCTCTGCCAGATTTGTAACTAGTGAAGCTGACTAAAGCTGATCAACCAGCCTTTCCTGAGTCCCTCTTCCACTTAGCTCAGACCCCAAAGATACAGAAATGCTGGGGCTGAAAGTCAAGCAATAGCCGGCATTCGCAGGGTATCTGCAGCCTTGGCTTCCATCCCCAGCACCACCACACAAAGCTAGCCCAGCAGCACAGGCTTGTGTTCCTAGAACTCAGGAGGTGGAGGCAGAAAGATCAGAAGTTTAAGGTCATCCATGGCTACAAAGCTGGTTCCAGTCCTACATGGGCTACATGAGACCCTATCTCTAGAGAGCAAACCATCAGAAAATATCATTGTTCCCCACTAGAACTTACCAACCATATGTGAAATGGATCTCAGGAGGACAGCAAGAGCAACACTCCCTGGAAAAGAGTGCCAGCTATGTCCCTTTCTCTAGCTGAGCTTCCAGAGAAGGTAGGGCTACCAGGACCTTGCTGCCATGGAGCAGCTGCTGTCTTTCTACTTAACATGGATGAGAAGAGAGCTGTAAATCCAACAAGCCTTGGCAGAGTCCGTCTTGCTCAATCCTTCCTGGCAAATAAACAGTTACAGACTGGGGCTATAGTTCAGTAGTAGATTGCTTGTCTAGCGTGTGTGAGGCCCTGAGTTCAATATCCTGAACAAGAGAGGAGAGAGAGAGAGAGAGAGAGAGAGAGAGAGAGAGAGAGAGAGAGAGAGAGAATGTGTATTTGAGACAGAAATGGCAGTGTCTGAGGCAGAATCCAACACGGCAGTCTTCCCACAGTTGTGTCCCTGTCCACAGAGGCAGAGAAATATCAGACTAATGTGTGAGAGAAGAGAAAGTGCTAGAACACAGTAGGCACAGAGGGTGGAGGTCATGACATGGAAAGGTCTGAAAACAGTATCTCTGTAACTTCAGGGACTTGAATAGTCACATGAGCCTGGAGGGGGAATGGGCCAGCCATCAGAGCTCTCTATGTAACTTCTGAGAACTTAAGAGCTAAGCCTAAATAGTCTATTCTATGTGTTTAGTATTGACTCTATACCACACAGGTCCACCCACTGAAAACACAATGACAGGAAGCTTCATCTCTTATGAATTTATTACATGTGCACTGTATGGAGGGCCCTCCACACCCACAGTGGACACTAAAGTGAAGAACCCCATGTCCCTGACCCCAGAGCCCGCAGCACAGCCTCCTGAGGCAGAAAGGAGGATGCTCAGTATTAGTCAGGCAGTCCTGCAGGTCTGTAGTGATAGGGGTCCTTGCCACTGTGGCCCCAATGGTTGGCTTCCTGGTCAGTCATGGTATCCTCATGTCCACGGCCCATGAGACTCTGAATGCCCTCTCTTGCGTCACTTGGAGAAGCAGACATGGAGGAGATCTATCACCATGCTTCATGGCCACAGTCGACACCCCAGTTCTCTCATTTGCATGGAATGGCTTTAGGAGGAAACCAGGAAGGGCCAGGAAGGAGGGCCTAAAACAGAGACCCTGCCAAGCCCAGGCCTGCTTAGGACAGTCTGGCCACCCTGTACTGAATGACCATCACCAGACAGGCAAGGATGAATCGCTCCCTGTCTGCATTTGGAAACAGGTCTACCCATCATGAGCTGAGTGCTGGCTCTGCCCACAGCCCAGGATCCACACTGAACATGAATGGAGGAAGTAACTGCCTGAGCAAGAGGGGGAGGGGCCACAGATTGGCATGACCTTCTCTGAAGGTTCATCTACCCCTGGGCCCCTAGTACAGTCAATCCCTACTACCAAGGCTCAGTGTCCCAACAGTCTGTGTTTACCTGATGACTTCAGCAGCCCAGACTTCCCCAGGACCCCTTTGGGCTGCATCATAGTGCCCTCTAGCATGGAAGTATTTGTCTGAATCTTTCCAGTTGGCCTCCTTCATGTCAGAGTAGGCTCACACATGTCCTCAGCCCCTGGGTGGGAAAGACAACATGAGAGGATTACAGGGATGAAAAAACTCATGGCTTGAGCCTGTGGTCAGAGCAACCTGAGACATAACAGAGAAGAACATTTTCTAACCCTAGTTGGTCTCTCCAGGTTACTACTGACAGTTCCTAGAAGGTACTCCTGTGAGAGTTGGTGCCACAATCCCCCACCCCACCCCTGCAATGGAAGAGATGGCCCCACCTCTAACCACAGGTGAGACAGAGCTGGCTCAGATGGCATGGCTTAGGCAGACCGGCTCTGCCCGTCCCCTGAGGGGGTGGCCCCAGTGGCCAGACTGACCAGCTCATCTACCATCCAGACCCACATGCTGGGCCTTGGTTTGGCCCATCCTAGTGGCTGCCCCATCTATGACCTGCTGGAGAGCACAAGGGCACTGCTCCTTCAGAAAGATGACCACAGGATCTCCATGACTTGGGACAACAACAGGATGACCAAGAAGAGTTTAGTATAATCAATGTAGATTCAGAGACTTGAGGAGGTCTTAACTTTTGGTTGTTTGATGATTGGATAATGGCTTGTGGATGTACATTTGTTCAGAATGATGCTACAGTCCTTTCTTTCTGGCTTTTCCCTTACAAATGCCTGTTATTATTTGTGGAAATGATCATCAAATTACAAGAGTTTGAAGGGATGGGTGAGGAGACAATGATATATGTACATACTGTGATGTAGACTCTGATGTGACTAAAGACCAGAATAGAAAGGTAAGGAGATGGTGCATTGTGAGTGGTCAGAAGATGCACAATTGCTGGGTTTTTTCACTGTCAAGTTCCAATGCAGAAGCTAAGCTCATGCTAGGAAACTTTGGAAGCAGACACCCAGTAGGATGGATTAGTGGGGAAAATGAAAGACACAAAGGCCAGATGTGTTTGATATGAGAGGAATTGTTTTTGAAGATGTCAAGATTCCTGTGAGTACATTTACATGGCGAGGGTGCTGATTCAGAACTGCAGGGAGAGGTTGTGATAGAACCAGTCTACAGCAGCAGCCAGTGCTGCTGGTCCAGCACAGAGAGCTTTGGATGGACCATGAATTGTGCTCTGGCAGAACACTGGAGAAGCAGCCTGTAGAGCACCAAGGACTGTCAGTGATGCTGGCAGGGTTAGCAGGGGAAGGGGGACTAGTGAGATCATGTCAGTAGAGGGAAGATCCTGGGAGGCTGGTTCTGGTCACTGAATGAAGGCTGTGCATTGAAAGCCAATCCAAGTGAGGGAGCCTAGGAACTGAATATTCAGACCTGTGGACAGAGGCAGCAGCCTCCCCTCTTCACAAGTTGGCGGCTTCATGGAGTGGCTGATACCCAGAAACCAGGATGGCACCCTCTTCTAAATATCAAATAGACTTGATGCCTTTCTGGTTTTCCCCAACAGGCTTCAATCTACTGAGAAAAGAGAGAGAAGAGAGATGAGAGAGAGGGAGGAAGAGGGAGGGAGAGAGGGAGGAGGGAGGGAGGGAGAGAGGGAGGGAGGGAGGGAGGGAGGGAGAGAGGGAAGGAGGGAGGGAGACAGAGACAGAGACAGAGAGACAGAGGGTGGGGAAGGAATGGAGGGCCAAGAGTAAAAAAAAATAAAAGTCTGGCTAGTGGGGATAGATATGTCTATAATATATTTTTGAGACATTCTTAGAAAAGACAAGATTTTCTTTTTAGAGATAACATACAGCACGCAGAAGTGAATGTGGGGCTAGGAATATGGCCCAGTGGTATAGTGCTTGCTCGCATGTGTGAAGTCCTGAGTAGTTGGAAACAAAACGAAAGCACACACATTAGGAATTGCAGACTAATTCTGAACTTGGAAAACCTTAAATACAGGACAGAGGGTTCAAGTTTCACCCTAAGGAATGGGATCCATGTGTCAGAGGGCCACAGTCAACCCATTCCTTCTCTCAGGAGCAGGACCCCTCCTGGGAAGAATGCTGTTACACAGGAAGAAGAGACTATCTATGACCAAATCCATTTCTCTGAAAGAGCCTGTAGAGAGTCTGCAGAGAGCCTCAGAGAGTCTGTAGGACTCATTCAAGGACCAGCACCCAGAACATAGCAGCCCTCAGCCAGCACTCTGCCTACTCCAGCTCTACCTCAGAACTCCCTAAGAAGGCTTTCTGGAAATTGACCCATCCATTAAAAAATGAGTGGTGGCTTACAGGAATTCTAGGATGGGTGGCTTAGTTTGGAAAAGGGCCATGGGTCACAGCAATCCAGCTTCAGACAACAAAACCTGGACATTGTCCCTGTGGTACCCTGCCATGCTTCTCCCTATGTGAAAGCCCTGTTACAAAACACCAGATGATCTGTCCAGGAGAGGCCTTGACCCTGAATTCCCATCATAGATCTTAAAATCCAGCACCTTGGGTTGGAAACAGCATGGTCCTGAGGGGAAGAGTCACCTTGTGTTCCAGGACCTGGAGTGACTTCAGCTATGCCCCATAGTAAAACTGTGAGACACCCTTAAAGTCCTGGTGTAGAGGGGATAGTGTCTAAGAAAAAGCGTAGGATGGGGTGGCCCAGTGATGTTCTGTAGCATTTCTGCTGTCTTCACAGCCAAAAAAGTGTGCATCAAGGGATCCATGCCTCTGTACTCCTGGGCCTTCTGAATTTGCACCAGTGGCGTGTTTACCTACATGCATGCATTGCTTAGAGACAGGGATGTGCTCTGAGGGACGCAGAATCTTAGTTACTCTTCTATTGCCAGACAAAAATACTATAACTTAGAAACTTATAAAAGAATGGTTTTGTACTTATGGTTTCAGAGGAATAAGAATCCATCATGGCGGTGAGACATGGCAGGAAGTGGCAGGAAGTTCAGAGGCAGGCAGGAAGCAGAGAGTAAACAGCAAATAAGATATAAAAACTCAAAACCCACCCCTAGTGACATACTTTCTCTAGTAAGGCCCCAACTCTCAAAGGACCCACAATTGTCCCAACAGCTCTGCCATCTTGGTTACCAGTTGCTTATGGAGGACATAGCTCCTCTATATCACAATATGGCAGAAGGCAACCAGGTCATAGTGTGAACATGCACCTGCACACAGCTAGACAATATAGGCTAATCCATCCATGTTGTCTCCAAGTACAACAAAGAAAGAGTGAGTATCAGGTGCGTGAGGATGTTGCTGGCACACAGGGAAGAGTCTTGTACACTAATGTGGTTAACCAAAAGAAGTGCGTTGAAGTAAGTACAAACCAGGAATGGAGACATTCTTTACCATCATCAAAGCCTGCATAGAATTCTGTGTGCTGCAGTTTCATGTGAATTGCAGCACAGTAGTTTTCCATACAGCAGGGCCATCCACATGTGAGCAGTACCTTGGTATATGGCGATCCCAAGGCTATGATGTCACTCAGCAACAGGGGTTCTTCTGCTCCATTGTACTTTCATGGGTGTCAGTGACTGAAGTGTTGGGTTTTATCCCACGGCTGTTTAATCATAGGAGAAGGATTCACTGGGTCCTTTATCTGACAATCACTGAAGCAGATGTTGGACAGACAGTGGAGGCCAAGTCCAGGGTATGGTTTCATGAATGTGAGACTTCTAATGAGGGGATGGTGATGCTTGCTTAAGACAACTCTCCTAGGTATTTAATAACAAAATGGGTAATAATAGAACAATATATGCAGGAGTGTATATATAAAAGTTCAGTTTTAAGGAACCATTAAAGCAAAGGATACATCCATCCTAAGATAGCTATCTCCAATGAAGAAAAACCAAGAAATAAATTAATTCAGAGCAGAGGCTTAGCGGTCAAGTCCACTGTCCATTTCCTCCCCACTTCTTGGCAGCAGGCAGCCCATTACAGACATGAGGGACAGAGGGAAAGGTGTCCCTCTTGAGCCTCTTCTCACAAGCCAGTCACATGTGTAGTGTTCTAAAGGATGTGGAGAAGGGAATAGACCTCTAGCTCTGTTGAGATGTGTCCCTTCCAAAGCCAGCACCCACAGTGAAGGGGAAATCCTTTTGACCTGGTGAGTGAGAAGTACCCAGGAGCACCAGTGTACACACCTCTGCACGCCTCTCTTCTCCAGTCTTCCTGCCTTCTGCAGCCTGCTGGGCTTCACATGATGGAAAGAACCAGGGCAAAGGACACCACAGAGAGGGAGGATTCAGTCTCCACCCTACTGTCTGCAACAGTGACTGGAATCTGGAGTCTACCTGCAGTGTGGACCAGCAGACAATTGTGTCCTATACACAAGTTTTTCCAAGACAGAGTTTCTCTGTGTAGCCTTGGCTATCCTGGAACTTGCACTGTAGAACAGGCTGACTTCGAACTCACAGAGATCTACTAACTCCCTCTACCTCCTGATGCTTTGATTAAATGTGTTCACCACCAGTGCCAGGCTATAGATACAATTTATCAAATCATTTTTGAAGCTTTGTTAACATTCAAAGGATCAAGAATAACTCCATCCTGTGCACCCAAACTAAGCCTTCTGCACCTGGACCCAGGCACCCACCTCGGCTCAGCAGTTAAGAGCACTGGCTGCTGTTCCGGATTTGGGTTCAGTTAGCAGCACTCAGACGGTGGGTCACAACCATCTCTCCCTCCAGTTTCAGGGCATCTGACATCCTCTTCTGGCCCAGAAGCACCAGGCATTCATGTGGCACACAGACAGATGAATGAGGCAATTTTTCACTTTTGGAATTTATCATGCATAGTTGTATGATTGAGAGAAGATGGAATTAGCCCCTCCCTCTCTATGTTAGTGTGGAATGCACACAAAACATTCATTGTGAGTTCATTGGTCAGTAATTAGGTAGTTGCTATTTGTCATTTTATTTATTTTTATTATTTTATTTATTTTACATACCAACCACAGTTTCCCCTCCCTCCTCTCCTCCTGTTCAAACCCCTAGCCTCCCATCTACCTCCCTCCCCATCCACTCCTCCTCCATCTCCATTCAGAAAGGGGTAGGCCTCTCTTGGGCATGAATAAACACGGCACATCAAATTGAGGAAGGACCGAGCTCCTCCTAATGCATCAAGGCTGGGTGAGGTAATCCAGCATGAGGAACAGTTTCCCAAAAGCCAGCTAAGCACCAGCGACAGATAGGTCATGATCTCATTGCTAGGAGCCTCCTCACAAACAGGCCAAGCTACACAACTGTCACACACATGCAGAGGACCTAGGTCAATCCCATGCAGGCTCCAGAGTCCATGAGCCCCCACAAGCTCAGGTCAGCTGTCTCTGTGGGTTCCCCCTTCATGACCTTGACCCCCTGGCTCATACAATCCCTCCTCTCTTTCTTCATACAATCCCTCCTCTCTTTCTTCAGCAGGACTCCCGGAGCTCAGCCTAGTACTTGGCTATGGATCTCTTCATCTGCTTCCATCAATTACTGGATAAAAGCTCTCTGATGACAATTAGGGTAGTTAGTCATTTTATTACATAAAAATCCTTGATGGATTGTTGAATGTATTTCCAAGATTCTGATAATATTTGTAAAAATTTACTAGAGATTATTTTTAAAGATTTGTTTTTATTATTTAATGTGTACATATGTATGTCTCTATGAGTTTATGTACATCATACACGTACAGGAGCCTGCTGAGACAGGAGAGTGTTGATACCCTGAAACTGAGTTATAGGCACTTGTGAGATGCCTAATGTGGATTCTGGGAACCAAACTCAGGTCCTCTGAAAGGGCAGCAAATGCTCTTAACTGTTGGGCCATCGTTGAAACCTGAGATTGTTATTATTTTACCTTGTGAAAGAGTGAAAATGACTGGTATTCAAAAAGTTACTATGCTTGATCATAAAAACATTTCTTCCCAACAATCACCAGGGATCATTTAAATCCAGACACTGAGGGTGGCCTGCTTTGTGCCGTGTGCTTATTTATTGGTCCCTGCGATGTAAACACCACGAGGCTGGACCTTTCAGTACAGTGACTGTGTTATCCTAGTGTACCAGTTCTGCAAGTCCCATTAGGACAAACATGGTGACGAACGGCTGCTGACCACCCTCCAAGTGGTGTGACACACACCACACACATGCAGGGACAGTACAGACCCATCTTCTGCTGTCACTCTGAAGTTACAATGTGGGAGAATGTGAATGTAATTGGACACATAAACCAATGAGAAAATGTTTTGAAGAATTTCTGTAGGCATTTAAGGGATCATAAGTGTGTCTTTTATCTAAAGAGTAGTAATAATTATATCCCACTGTGCAATTACCTTTTCTGAGGAACTGTGATGAGGATCCTCAACCTTGTGCATGTGAACAGCATAAGTAGTTTATCTTGTCCTAACCAGCATATCCAGACAAATGTTTTGGGTTCGGTGAGGAATACAGGTCAGCAATGAAGCTGAGAGGGTGCCAGTACTCAGAGAATGTGAGCACAGGGTGAGAACCTGAGATCTAGACCATAGGTGACAGGGGCAGAGATGATACAGTGTTCATGACCAGGAAGGGAGAGAACTCAATTGTCTACAGAAAAAGTGGGGGTAGGTTATCATACCTCCAAAAAGTCCAGATTTCTTTAGCATGGAATAAAGTGAACCAACATGTGGATTTGCTATGAATCAACACAAAGAGGAAGACTAACAAGAGTGTCCTTGGAATTCCATTCTCCTAGTGAGCTAGGAATGGTCTTTCATCTATATCAAAATTAAAATGTTCTCTGCTTTGGTTTCCTTTCCTTTGCTTTGCTTTGCTTGTTTGAAGGAGGGTCTTTTGTGTTGCCAGAATGACATATTAAAATCACATAATCCTTCTGCTTCAGCATCCTGTGCGGGTGGGTCAATAAGTGCACTCCTCTGTATGCAATAATGACATTGTTAAAATGTCCCCCCATTTTTCAGGAAAAATGAGAACAGTGACTTACTTCTTTTTGTTTTGTTTTTAACTTAGAAATATCATTAATTCTGCTTGGGAGCAGTTGGAAGTTGGAAGTACAGTTGAAACTTTGGCCTGACAGAATTTATCTATGAATGTCAATTAATACATGAAAGCAAATCAAATTAAAGGTGACCTAGAACAAAGACTGGTCAAATTAGTCATTTGATGTTTGGTCTTTGTAAAGCTCTCTGTGTTTGATTTAACCTCAATTGCCACTAAAAGAGAACAGATTACCTTAAAAATAATTGATTTAAAGGAAAGTTTAGCCCTATAGTTTCTCTGAACAGCTAGCCTAAATAGATTTCTTTGGCTTCCAGTCAGTACTGATGTAAATGTGAAATAGCTATCCTAAACCTTGGTTGATCTCAATGTAGACCACAGACTCCTGAGGTAACCACAGTCCTTGCCTACTTCTATTCTACTTGGATCCAGAACACTGTATTCAAATTTTACTGTCAAATTTCATATTTTTGTGCTAAGTTTTTACTTTTGCTCATGCAAGTGTATTTACTACAAACCTTTGCTTTTTAAAACAGTGACATTTAGAAATAAATTTCAAAAAATTCTAAAATATATGCATATATGGTATGCCCAAATCACCCCCAGTGAGACCATCAAAGACTAAGGATGTCCAGAATGCAAAAGCAAGGTTTGTTGTTGGCATGCAGTACAAGCCTGGCAGGGAACTCATCCCAAGCACTCACTGGTCACAGTGCAGGGAGGCAGGGAGGAGTTCCCTTTCTTCCTGAGGCTGGCTTTTTAAAGGCAAAAACCATGAGTCCCTCTAGGTTGTGGGGGAGTTAGTAAGGGTACAATTCTAATTGGCCAAATCTTCCTGGGCCTTTGTGTTATCTTATTTTAGTTTGTCTGTTTGCTCTGTTAGAACTTTTACAGCCAGAGTTGAGAAGCATTGGGACATCCCATGGTTAATCAGTCACCACCAAATGGCCTGACTTTTGTCGGCATTTGGGGCACTCTTTTGTTAATAAGTTGTTACCAGAGGGCTCTTCCTGACTTTGTACTTTTGTTCCTGGGGCTGGTGCCCATCATTTCTGGGAGCTTGAAACTGGCCTGGGTCTATCTATATTAAGATATCTTTGTTTAAGCCTCCTTCTTTGTCTTAGAGAATAGAGTGAGGGTCTCACATATACACATATATAAGTCAAAAAAGAAATATCCTTAGCAATTATGTAGTGCATTCTGCCCAAGATGGGATGGGGGGGCATTTGTTAGGAAATTGTTCATCCGAAACTAGAAAACATATCCAGTGATTATTTAGTTTAGGTCACCTTAACTTTGATTACTGAGCTATTTTTACCCAGCACACAAAGTTAAATGTCATGTAGCTGCCACAGCTAATCTTAATTTTGTCCTTAAGTTCCATGAAAATCAAATGTTAAAAATGTCTGTGCATTTTTGCTCTTCAGGCAGTCCTCGTTGTGGTTTGAGTAACAAGCTTTCCTCCAAAAGCTCAAATGTTGTAACCATGGACCTCAGAGCTGGTGATGTTGAAAAGCGTTGATTATGCCATGCTGGTATTCACTCATCAAGGGGTTAATTAACCTCCATGAGCTCATACTGATCCTGTTGCTAGGATTAGGGCTCTTATTTAAAAAGCAGATGCTGTCTTTTGCAGAAGATTTAATGTTGGCCCGTATGAGAGCAGAAGACTCACCAAGGAAGCCTTGAAGATCACTGGAGCCTAGTACAACTGTCTAGCTAGTAATAAGTCGCTGCCATTTTCATCAATACAGAGGCCAGTTGGATTATACTTCCTGCTGTAATTTATCCTCCCGAGATCTCTGATGATACTGACTTCCTAACTGCAGCTTTAGCAGCGCAAACACACCAGCTCCTTCCCCTTGGCTGTAGTGGCATTGTTAACTCATTTAAATCATGCCTCAGGCCTCTCTTTTCTAGAGCTACTGGGGGTCTCTGACTGAGAAAAGCGAACACAGTTTACCATGACGACCTACTTCACTTCTAAAGAGATAAACTCATAAAACAGGTTTCAAAGTAACTTTTTGACTAGTCCTTTATTTAAAGAAATTGCGTTACAATGACTGCTCTCAGTAATGAGCAATTTGTGTGTCACGGTAAGTGATTAGATAAGAAGAAAAGGTTTCAAGCTTAAGTAAGTAAAAGAGGGAGGGTAGCAAAACCCGCTTTGAACAATGAAAACACTCCTGGGTGTGTCAGCATCCTGGAGTTTGAGTTCCACTGCAGAGTTAGAAAAATCAAACAGCATGGTCTGTTATCATCCCTGGCACACTGACAGAGTAGAATCACCATGTTACTGAAAGCCCTTAATTAGAATGTCTCCCATAGAAGAGTGAATCGAAAGCCTATTCTAGAGAGTTCATAGAGAGCAACGGAAAAGGAGATAGGGAATGAGAGTTGGGAAATGTGAGCAGAACTGGAGCCTGGGAAATTTTGTGGGAACCAGAAGTCAGCAGAAAACCTTTTCCAAATAACACAGAAACCAGAGTGTGCATGTATAAGGATGTGAATGTTCACCACAAGACAACATGAGATGTATTTTCTTGACCAGTGGACAGCAGAACATGTGATGACTGAGTAAGTAGAAGCATGAGATGCTAACACAGTTGGAATGTCTGCACTTGGAGGATGATATGCACAGTGGAGAGGGGCAGAGCAATAAAAGGGTGTATGTTGCAGTTATTTTTGCTCTTCATATGAGTTTCTTTTTTTTCCTACAAGACATAGTAGAAAGCATTTAATTTTCAGTGTACCTTTAAAGATGTTTTTACTTATTTTAAAAGATGTTCTACTATGGTAATGCCTGTTATAAAGTGGTTATACATAAATATTTCATAAAATAGAAACTAATTAAATTAAATATAAAGGGAAAGACTACCATAAAACCAGGCAAGCTTTGCCAAATTAACCAAAATAATAAAATCCATAGGGTGGGGTTGCAAAAAGACTAAATTAATAGTATATGTGTTAAGTGCTGACAAAATTATTTGCATGTGGGAATTATTCTAAATTTTTGTTTTTTTTCTTATTAGCAGTGATGAATGCAATGAAATAAAAAGAATTAGAGACGCTAAATCTAAGCATAAGAGCCCTACTATAAGACCAGAATGTCTGTAACTGAAATGAAGGAATTAGGGTTGTGTCAGAAGCCTGTATTTCCGTCCTGTGATCTGACTGTGAGTCTGTTCACCAAGTGAGTCTGCCTCTTCCTGAACATGGATAATGTCAGGCATTTAGCAGCACATCCATGGAATTCATGCTGTGTAAACACCCTCAGAGCAGTGTCAGCCCTGACATCAATCACTCTCAATCATAACTGAAGAACCAAAGTGCCCCCATTTCAAGCAAGCCCCTTATCCCATCTGGAAAGAGGCCTGAGTTTCAAAATTCTCAGAGCTGCTCACATAGGTCCCAGGACAAAGTCAGAATGTTTGAAGAGCCATCTGGGAGCAACTGATTAACCATAGAATGCCCCAATTCTGGAGAAGGTCAACAAAGTCAGGATGTTTGCCAGAGGTAATCTATAAAGTTTGACAAACAACTGATTAAATCTCCAAATAATATAACACAGAAATTCTGGAAAGCCCCTAAAACTTGAGCTAATCAGAATTGTACTCGTACAATTTTCCTTGTGTTTTTTGCCTTTAAAACCTGAGCTTGCAGAGGGGCAGGCACCTCCTCTATCCTCTGCTGTGTTGGGTGGCTTGACCAGGGCCCTGCCTTGGCTTGAACAGCTTCAATAAACCTTGCTTTTGCATTTTGGTGAGTTTGTGTCTCTGGTGGTCTCTTTGGTGGTCTCTCGCCCAGGTCACAACAATAACATGACCTGATATGAAGTGGTTGCTTCATGGTTTGGAGCTGATATTCTAGATCTTACACTATGTTATAATACTTAGATATTGTACATCAGGAAAATCATAAGGTGTGGTATCAAGGAAAGGACTCTTCTGCGTTCTTCATTTTAGAACTGAGCATCCTATGATGGTAATGACATCTGATATCCTGACATCCACTTTCCAGTTCTTAATAAATGACTTTTCAAAGACATCTGAATTTACTATTATTTCATTTTCTCCTGAAAAGTAAGAATTAGTAAATCTCTCCTAGTAGTGAATGATGCCCTAAAATTAGTCATGGATAAAGAACAGTGAGTAAAAATGGCATCCAAAGTACAGATAAAATAAAGAGTGATGGTAGCATTCTCTCCTATGGATGCTATCATTACTCCTAGCTTTAGTCAACCTGTGCATTCATGTTTTTCCAAGCATGAGGTCCAACACAAGAAAGCACAGATATTTTATTTAAATAAAAATATTTTGTTCTTAGAGTATCATTCAATTAATTCAGAAAGACAATAGTCGGTCATGTCAGGAGAGATATCTTAGTGACTAAGAACACTGGCTGTTCTTCCAGAGGACCTACGTTTGGTTCCAGCACTCAAGTGATGGCTCACACCTGGCTATCTGTAACTTCAGTTACAAGGGATCTGACACCTTCTTCTGGTCACTATGGTCAACAGACATACACACAGTGCACACACATACATTTGAACAAAACAGTCATGCTCAAAAAACAAAATATAAATAAATGTGAAACATATTTTCATGACCTGACTTCAAAATATGCAAGGGCAATGGTGTCACAGACTTGTGGGGGTGACCAAACCATGTCTGACTTAAGTCCTACCCCATGAGAAGGAAATCTTACCTGATACTGCTTGACCAAGAACTAGAGACTACATAGTCAAGAGACCTAGGTAAAAATCAAATATTACTGATCTAAAAAAAAAAAAAAGTCATAATATAGTGGCTCCTATTGCTATTCTGAAATACCCATAGATCAGTGCCTTATTCAGTCATTATCAGTTAAGCTTCCTCCTGAAGAAGACAGGAACAAATACAGAGACCCATAGTCACATAGTATGGAGAGAGGAGAGAGGAGAGAGAGAGAGAGAGAGAGAGAGAGAGAGAGAGAGAGAGAGAGAGAGAGAGAGAGAGAGAGAGAGAGAGACTCATTTCTAAATGGGATGTCTCCATCAGCTCCCTCCTCTCATTGCTCAGGGAACTCTGAAGAAGAGAAGGCAGAGTACCAGAGGGGATGGAGGACACCAGGAGAACGAGGCCCTCTCAATCAACGGAATAAAACTCCTATGTTTGTTTTGTGAGTCAGAAATGTTCTCGGTCTGTTGCTGAGTTCTGCAGAAACACTGTGTAGTCCTCTTCCTCCATTGTTCTCCCTGGATAATCTGCACCAAAGCTGTCTTTACGTCCTGCAGAAAATTCTCAGCCTGCATTCAACAGTCATTCCAAGTTTCTATGAGGCACGGACTGTCATTAACACAGTTGAGGTGTTTCCTTCTGCGATGTGCTCGGTGACATATATAAGTCTGTTCCCTTCTGCTGAGGAAGGAGTTGTCCTTCTGTTTTTATCTTTCTATTACCAGTGCCTCTCATGTTCACTGCCTCCACTGTGTTCTTCAACTACTGTAAGGGGGAGAGGTTCTCCTGCCAGAACTGTATACGGAGAACTTTTCCCTAACTAATCTACAAGATCACTTCCTTTAATGAGTAGAAATATGGACCTCTGCTTTCCATCTCCCCTCTATTTGCTTCTTGTCTGGGTCAGTTTATGCTCAGCTTCATTTTAACTTCCTTTTTGTTTCCTTTTATTGAAAATAGTTTTTTTCTCACATCATATATCCTAATTATTATTTTCCCTCCATCTGCTCTTCCCAGTTCCTCCCCACCTACCACCCCACCAACATTCACCCCCTTTCTGTCTCTCATTAGAACACAAACAGGCTAATAAGGGATGATAAATAATATAATAAGACAAAACAAAAACTAAGACGTTTGAATTGGACAAAACAAACAAAAGGAAAAGAGCCCAAGAGAAAGCACAAGAAGCAGAGATCCAAAACACTAAACTGGAAGCCATAATATATACACAGAGGACCTGGTACAGAGCCCTGAAGAACCCTATGCATGCTGCTGCAGTCTCTGTTAGTTCCTATGTGCTTTGATCATGTTAAGTTAGAGGGCATTGGTCTCTTGGTGTCCTCTAATCCCTCTGACTCTTAACACCATCTGCCTTCTCTCATACAGGGTTTCCTGAGTCCTGGGGGGGAATGTTTTGATGGACACATCTGTTTTAGGGCCAGCTATTCCAAGGTTTCTCACTCTCTACATAATGTCTGGCTGTGGGTCTCTGTATTTGTTTCCATCTTCTCTAGGAGAAATTTCTCTGATGATGTCTGAGTAAAACAATGATCTATATCTAATGTCATTAGGAGTCATTTTATTGCTATGCATTCTGTTTTGTTTTGTTTGTTAGAATAGCAATATTTGGGTTTAATCTAAGTCTCTTGGCTTTCTAATCAAAGGTTCTTGGTCACCCAAACAGTGTCAGGTATGGGTTCCATCTCATGGAATGGGCTTAAAGTTAAATCAGATATTAGTTGGTTATTCCCATAGGGTTTGCGTCATCATTGCCTTAGCACAGCAGTTCTCAACCTGTGGATCTTGACCCCTTTGGGGGCTGCATGGCAGATAGCTTGCATTTCAGATATTTGCATTATGACCATAACAGGAACCAAATTACAGTTATGAAGTAGCAACATTATAATTTTTGTGGTCAGGGGTCACCATAACATGAAGAACTGTATTAAAGGGTCACAGCATTGGGAGGTTTGAGAACCTCTGCACTAGCACAGATATACTAGTACCAAAGACGCTAGAATGTAGGGGTGAAGGCTCCGTGCAGACACCAGCTCAACCTCTCCATGTTCAGTGAGTTGTGTAGGTATTGTTTCAGCAATGGGCCCTTGCTGCCAGTTGGTGGAGAATAACCTATTGTCTTGGCAACAGCCTGGCTCATTTTGGAGCTTCCAAGGGACCTCTTTGGCCAACAACTCAATTAGATATAACCCAATCACAATACTGGAAGTTTCGTTTGTTATAAGACATGGCCAGTTAGGACTCTGTCTCCCTCATTATTTGACAATTTCAGTTATATTGCCTTCCTAGATGTATATATTTTAGGAAAATTCTACTGTATTAGATTTCCATTTTGGGAAATGTTCAATTCCTGGCTATCATGAATAAAGCAGAAATGAACATGGTTGTGCAAGTCTCTCTGTGGAAAGATTAAGTGTCCTTTGGGCCTATGCCCAAGAATGATATAGATGGATCTTGAGGTAGATTGATTCCCACCTTCCTAAGAAACTGCGACATCAATTTCCACAATGTACAAAGCAAGAGGCCTGGGGTGATTGATACGTTAATATTTGAAAGCTCTGGTTTTGGTGTCCAGGTCAGAAACTGGTCAAGACTTTATAAAATCCTTGACCCTAGTCCTAAAGAAAGCTGAGAATGAACCCATGAAACAGACATCTCACTGGTACTTTACATATATGGAAAAAAATTGAACAAGTTAATATATTTGAAATATAGAACATAGTCTAGCACTCAAAAGCAGTTTGAACATGTTTTATTAACCAAGCCCCCAAATACTCCTATTTTATGAGTGAGGCAGAAAAATTTAGAGGAAAATGGCAGTCATTTGAAGTGGACAGTCTCAGTTATCAGAACAACATACCTGAGCAAGGGCTCTAATTATCACTCTCTCAAATCATGTTCTATCAGTGCAGATGGCACTAGCAAACCAGAGGCCTTCAAAGTCCTAAACATGTTAATTCCAGGGCTCTGCAGAGGCTCCCCTTACTCAGCACTGGCCTCCACAGAATCTCAAAGTACAAAGAGACATTGACGTTCACCTAGTTGTCCCTCTGACTTCAAATGAAGCATTAATTACTCCTGAACACCTGTCTTTACAATCCTTCTCCAGAACCCCCACCCAACTCTGCCTCAGTTTCTGGCCAGCAGGGAAAACTCCCATTAGACTCTGCAATCTACAAGACCCATTCCCTATCCCAATACCCATCTGCCTGCAACCCCAGTAACTTCCTGAGACAAGGAATCCAATCTGCCAGCTATCATTGGACCAAGAAGTGAGTGACTCTTCTCCCTCCCAGAGAGTCCTGCCTCTAGGACCCAGGGTCTGGGACACAGCTAGTCCCTGGGAACCCCTACCCAACACTGCCACAGTTGCTGGCCAGCAGGGAAAACTCCTGCATCTAGACTTCCCCCACCAAAACTCCCGTTGGACCCTGCAATCTACAAGACACACACCCTACCCCAATACCTATCTTCCTATGACCCCAGTAACTTCCTGAGACAAGGAATCTACCAGCCTTCATTGGACCAAGAGTGGCTTCCTGAGACAAGGAATCTGCCAGCCTTCATTGAACCAAGAGGGGCCCCCTGAGACACAGACACAACAAGCACAGAGTCTACTAATAGCAGCTTGCTCTGACACAGGCACCTCTTGTACCTATTAGAGGAAGAGATGGGTAGACATCAGTGCAAAAATACATACAACAACATAAACAGCAATATAGCATCACCAGAACCTAACCCTTCTCCAACAGGAAGACCTGAACACCACAATTTAGAAGAAGCAGAAGAAAGTGACCTTAAAAACAGCTTCATTAAGATGCTAGAGGCCTTTAAAGAAAAAATGCAAAATTCTCTTAAAGAAATTGAGGAAAAGTCAAACAAAAAAAAAATGGAAAAATTCAATAAATCCCTTAAAGGAAGCCAAGAAAACTATGAAAAAGCAATTAAATGTAAAGGAAACTGTTCAAGATCTGAAAACTGAAATAGAAACAATGAAGAAGACACAAACAGAGGGAATGCTGGAAATAAAAAAATCTGAACGAATAGGAAACAGAGATGCAAGCATAACCAAAATATTACAAAAGACAGAATCTCTAGTGTAGAGGATACAATAGAGGAAGTAGATTCCTCAGTCAAAGAAAATACCAAAGACAAAAAAAAAAATCATAACACAAAATGTCCAGGAAATCTGAGATACCATGAAAAGGTCAAACCTAAGAATAATAGGGATAGAGGAAGGAGAAGAATACCAACTCAAAGGCACAGAATATATATTCAACAAAATCATGGAAGAAAGTATTCCCAACTTAAAGAAGGAAATTCCTATTAAGATATAAGACAATTATAGATCACCAAATAGACTATCCCCCCCAAAAAAGTCCCTTCACCACATAATAATTAAACCACTAAATATACAGAATAAAGAAAGAATATTAAGAGCAGCAAAGGAAAAAGGCCAAGCGACTTATAAAGGCAATTATAGATCACCAAATAGACTATCCCCCCCAAAAAGTCCCCTCACCACATAATAATTAAACCACTAAATATACAGAATAAAGAAAGAATATTAAGAGCAGCAAATGAAAAAGGCCAAGCGACTTATAAAGGCAGACCCATCAGAATAACACCTGACTTCTCAATGGAGAGTTTGAAAGCCAGAAGGTCCTGGACAGATGTAATACATACACTAAGAGACCAAGGATCCCAGCCTAGACTAATATGTCCAGCAAAACTTTCAATCACCAGAGAAGGAGTGAACAAGACATTCAAAGACAAAAACAGATTTAAACAATACCTATCCACAAATCCAGCCCTACAGAAAGCACTAGAAGGAAAATTCCAACCTAAGGAAGTCAGGTACACCCACAAAAACACAGGCAATAGATAACCTGACAGCAGTAAATCCTAAAGAAGAGAAATACACACATACTACCACTAGAAGATAACAGGAATTAACAATCACTGGTCATTAATATCCTTTAATATCAATGGACTTAATTCACCTATAAAAAGACATAGGCTAACAGAATGGATATGAAAACAAGATCCATCCATTTGCTACATACAAGAAACACACCTCAACTTCAAATACAGATACTACCTTAGAGTAAAAGACTGGGAAAAGTCTTTCCAATCAAGGGAACTTAAGAAGCAAGCTGGTGTAGCTATCCTAGTATCCAACAAAATAGACTTCAAACTAAAATCAATCAAAAGAGATCGAGAAGAACCTCACAGGAAACATCCACCAAGATGAAGTTTCAATTCTAAACATTTGTGCCCCAAATATAAGGGCACCAACATATGTAAAAGAAACGTTACTTAGTTTCCTTCCACCTCTACTCTTACTACTGAATTGGCAAACTCTATTCTTTCTGTCTGTGACTGTGATGCTGTCCCTGAGCCCCTAGGCACAGCAAACACTGCTCATTGGGCCCCTATGGCCTGTGTGCATTATTACTGTTGCCATGGTCACACAGAATGGCAACCATGTGCATCCACCTGGTTCAGGCATGTGCACTCAGTCAAGGAACAGAAAGCAGATCTCAGCAGACTTTTAAGAGGGTGGAATTCCATTCCTAAATTACTAAAGCTTAAATCACACATCAAACCCCACACATTAATAGTGGTAGACTTCAACACCCTACAGTCACCACTGAACAGATTTGCCAGATCAAAATTTAACAGACACAGAAAATTGGAATAACCTCCTGTATTCTATCAGACCACCATGGCTTAAAGTTAGATTTCAACAACAACAAAAAAACTACAGAAAACCTACAATCTCATGGAAACGGAATAATGCTCAACTGAATCACCAATGGGTTAAGGAAGAAATAAAGAAAGAAATTAAAGACTTCTTAGAGATCAATGAAAATGAATACACCACATACCCAAACTTAATGGGACACTATGAAAGCAGTGCTAAGAGGGAAATTCATAGCACTTAATGCCCACATAAATAAGTTGGAGAAATCTCACACTAGTGACTTAACAACACACCTAAAAGCTCTAGAACAAGGAGAAGTATAGTCACCCAGCAAAAATAGACACCAGGAAATAAATTGAGATCTGAAATCAATAAAATAGAAACAAAGAGAACAATACAAAGAGTCAATGAAACAAAGAGTTGGTTCTTTGAGAAAATGCACAAGATAGACAAGCCCTTATCCAGACTAACCAAAAGGCAGAGAGAGAGAGAGCATCCAAATTAGCAAAATCAGAAATGAAAAGGGAGACATAAAAACTGACAATGAGGAAATCCAGAGAATCATCAGGTCATACTTCAAAAACCTGTACTCCACAAATTGGAAAATCTAAAAGAAATGGACAATTTTCTGGAGAGTTACCACATACCAAATTTAAATCAAGACCCGTTAAACAAGTTAAATAGACCAATAACCCCTAAGGAAATAGAAACAATCATTACAAGTCTCCCAACCAAAAAAAGCCCAGGACCAGATAGTTTCAGTGCAGAATTCTACCAGATCTTCAAAGAAGAGTTAATACCAATACTCTTCCAATTGTTTCACACAATAGAAACAGAAGGAACGTTACCAAACTCCTTTTATGAGGCTACAGTTACTCTGATTTCCAAGCCACACAAAGATGCAACACAGAAAGAGAATTACAGACCAATCTCCCTCATGAACATTGATGCAAAAATACTCAATAAAATATTGGTAAAAACACATCAAAACAATTATCCACCATGATCAAATAGACTTCATCCCAGAGATGTAAGGTTGGTTCAACATACAAAAGTCTGTCAATGTAATCCACCATATAAACAAACTGAAAGAAAAAAAACCCCACATGATCACTTCATTAGATGCTGAAAAGTCCTTTGACAAAATCCAACACCCCTTCATGATAAAGGTCTTGGAGAGATTGGAAATACAGGGGACATACATAAACACAATAAAGGCAATCTACAGCAAGCCAACAGCCAATATCAAATTAAATGGAGAGAAACTCAAAGCAATTCCACTAAAATCAGGAACAAGGCAAGGCTGTCCCCTCTCCCCATACTTATTCAATATAGTACTTGAAGTTCTAGCCAAGAGCAATAAGACAACATAAGGAGAGCAAGGGAACACAAATTGGAAAGGAAGAAGTCAAACTTTCACTGTTTGCAGATGATATGATAGTCTACATAAGTGACTCCAAAAATTCTACCTGGGAACTCCTATGGCTGATAAACTCCTTCAGTAATGTGGCAGGATACAAGATTAATTTAAAAAAAATCAGTAGCTCCCCTATATACAAATAATAAAAGGACTGAGAAAGAAATCAGAGAAACACCTCCCTTTACAATAGCCACAAATAATATAAACTACCTTGGGATAACACTAACTAAATAAGTGAAGGACCTTTTTGATAAGAACTTTAAATCTCTAAAGAAAGAAATTGAAGAAGATATCAGAAAATGAAAAGATCTCCCATGCTCATGGATAGGTAGGATTAACATAGTAAAAATGGCAATTTTATCAAAAGCAATCTACAGATTCAATGCAATGTGCATAAAAATCCCAACATAATTCTTCACAGACCTAGAAAGGACAATACTCAACTTCATTTGGAAAAACAGAAAACCCAGGATATCTAAAAGAATCCTGTGCAACAAAGCCACCTCTGGAAGCATTACCATCTCTGACTTCAAGCTCTATCATAAAGATATAGTAATAAAAACAGCCTGGTATTAGCATAAAAACTGACATGTGGACCAGTGGAATCAAATTGAAGACTTCAAATATATCCATATTTATGTCCTTGTGCAAAACTCAAGTCCAAGTGGATCAAAGACCTCAATATAAAACCAGTTACACTGAACTTGACAGAAGAGAAAATAGGAAATAGTCTTGAATGCATTGGCACAGGAGACCACTTCCTAAATATAACTCCAGTAGCACAGACACTGAGAGCGGCAATTAATCAACTGAGACACTTCTGTAAGGCAAAGGACACAGTAAATAAGACACATGACAGCATACAGAATGGGAAAAGATTTTCACCAACCCCACATCTGACAGAGGGATGATCCCCAAAATATATAAAGAACTCAAGAAACTAGACAACAAAATAACTAACAGTCCAATTAAAAAATGGACTATAGAGCTAAACAGAAAATTCTCAAAGAAAGAATTTCAAATGGCCGAAAGACAATTAGGGAATTGCTCAGCATCCTTAATCATCAGGGAGATGCAAATCAAAATGGCTCTGAGATACCATGTTACACCTGTGAGAATGGCTAAGATCAAAAACACTGAAGACAACTTATGTTGGAGAGGATGTGAAGCAAGGGAAACACTCCTACACTGTTGGTGGAAATGCAAACTTGTACAGCCACTTTGGAAATCAGTATGGCAGTTTCTCAGAAAATTGGGAATCAATCTACCTCTAGATCCAGCTATACCATTCTTGAGCATATACCCAAGGAATGTTCAATCATACCACAAGGACACATGCTCAACCATGTTCATAGCAGCATTATTCATAATAGCCAGAACCTGGAAACAACCTAGATGCCCCTCAAATGAAGAATGGATTAAGAAAATGTGGTACATATACACAATGGAGTACTACTCAGCAGAAAAAAAAACCAACAAAACAAAACAAAAAAAAATGACTTCATGAAATTTGCAGGCAAATGCATGGAACTAGAAAATATTATTCTGAGTGAGGTAACCCAGACTCAGAAGGACAAACATGGTATGTACTCACCTATAAGTGGATACTAGATGTAAAGTAAAGGATAATTAGATAACAACTCACAACTCCAGAGAAGCTACCTAACAAGGAAGATCCAAAGAGGGATGCATGGATCACCCTGGGAAAAGGAAATAGACCATATCTCCATGAGTAAAATGGAGATAGGGTGTGGGCAATGAAGGGTAGGGGCTAGGGGATGAGAACATAAGGGAACAGGGATGGAGGGGGAAAGCAATGAAAGATATCTATCATAATAGAGAAAGATATTATGGATGGGGTTAGAGAGAAACCTGGGAATAGGAAATTGCTGGGAATTCCCAAGGATGATCCCAGCTTGGGCTACTAGAAACAGTGGAGAGGGTGCCTGAATTGAACTGGCTTATCTCAGTGATCAGATCGGTGAATATCTGTCATCGTGGAGCTTTTCTCCAATGACTGACGGAAGAAGATGCAGAGATCCACAGCCAATCACTAGGCAGAGCTCCAGGAGTCCAGTCAAAGAGAGGGAAGAGGCATTCTATGAGCAAGTGCATAAGAATGATGATGGGGAAATGTGCAGGGATAACCAAACTAGAGGGAACTCAAGAAAGTTGGATCAATGGCTGTGGAGCCTGCATGGGACTGGACTAGGTCCTCTTCATGGCAAGACATTTGTGCAGCTTGATCTGCTGCTGGTGGTGGTGGGACCCTGGCAGTAGGATCAGAATCCATCTCTGGTGCATGAGCTGGCTTTTTGGAGCCCACTACCTATGATGGGATACCTCATGCTGCCTTGAGGCAGGGGGAAGGGCTTGGACTTGCCTCAACTGGATGTACCTCCCGTCCTTGTGGGTGGGAGTGGAGGGTGGGTTGGGACAGGGAGGCTGGGGGACAGAAAGAGGGAAGAGGGGGAATCTTTGATTGGTGTGTAAAATGAATTAAATTTTTTTCTTTGAAAAAAATCCCTCTCCATTTATCAGTTTGTTTTATTTTTATATATTCAGGTTTCTTTTTTAATCTTGGATTAGTTCTCCATATAAACTCTGATCTTAGACAGCCCTTGGAGACAGGAAAAATAGACATCATTGATCTTCTGACAGCCTTACAGGTACCTGCTGACAGCCACCATCTGATATCTGAGCATTCTTTTTTTTTTTTTTTTTTTGGTTTTTTTGAGACAGGGTTTCTCTGTGTAGCTTTGTGCCTTTCCTGGAACTAGCTTTATAGATCAGGCTGGCTTCCAACTTGCAGAGATCCATCTGCCTCTGCCTCCTGAGTGCTGGGATTAAAGGCGTGTGCCACCAACGCCTGGCTACCTGAGCATTCTTGTAGGGAAAACATCTTGCTAATGGGAGACAGCCTGACTCCTACAAATCAATAACATTCCAGTGTCTTCTCAATATTTCTTTGTTTATCCATTTCATCAGGTTACCAATGTTGGCCAGGACTCAGGTCTTTAGTTTGCTCAAGAAATTGGGCAAAAAGATTGGGACCACTTTTTTTAAACCATGAACTGAGTATATTACAGAGGGATGTGCCACCGAGAGTTTCACGGAGCCATGGGGAGTACATGGCAGGAGCTCTGCCACTGACCTCAGTTACCTGGTGGATTCTCATGGGGAGATGCCTGCATCTCATATGAAGAATATAAGATCCAGGTGGGAAAACAGCTTCACCACATCAAAGAAGAGCATGTAGAAGACCTGTACATTCATAGAGCAGCCCGAGAAAGATCCTAAACCAGAATGTAGACAAAGGTAAGACTGACATGAAATAGGCCCAGAGAACTGTCTTTGGTGAATGCTCTGAGCTGCCTTGTTTAGGAGTATTGGAAGTTCTTAAAGTGGATGATCATGGATGAAATTATCACCTGTGCATTTGTGAAAATGCTTCTCAGAACTCATGACAAGAGGTTGGAAGTTGGGGACATAGCAGGAATAGCCTCATTGGGAGGCCCTCTAAAGGAAGGGCAAGTGCCCAACTTAGGGAAATGGGATTCTATGACTGCTGACAAGGGTACATCTCAGAGATGCTTAACACAAAGGTATTGAGAATTACAAGATCTGAAAACGACTTCCGAAAATAGAGATGCTGCTGCTAAGCATGAAGTTTAGACAATGTTATGAGCTACTTGCATAACTCTACTGACATGAAGTAAAGAATTGCATATGGTCTAGAGAAAGAGCAAAGAAAATGAAACTAAACAATTTTTTAATTAAAGAATTTTATTCATTTTACATACCAATTACAGATCTTCCTTTCTTCCCTCCTCCCATCTTCCACAGTCTCCCCCACAATGCACCCACCCATTCCTTCCTCTGACAAGGTAAGGCCTCCTATGGGGACTCAGCAGAACCTGGTACATTCAGTAGAGGCAGGTCCAAGCCCTGAGCCCGTCCTGGAACTTGCATTGTAGACCAGGTTGGACTTGAACTCACAAAGATCTGCCTTCCTCTGCCTCCCAAGTGCTGGGATTAATGGTGTGTTCCACCACTGCCTGGACCTGAATAGTTTTTGAAGTCTATAGAGTACAATAGAATATTTTTCCTGTTGGGACATGTCAGAAAGTGCAACTTCAAGTTCCCAGGGTCCCTAAAGATTGACTTCTCTCTCTAAATGTCCCCAAATATAGAGTGGGAGGAAGCGGGAGGATAGCAGAGTGAAGTCTCTGATATTCATACACACATATACATATACATATATATACCTTTAGAAAGCATAATCTTGAATCATGAGAACATACAGAAAAAGTAAAATGAAAAGGTTTAAATATTTTATTTTCTTTAAAAAAAAACCATTGGTAATAAAACTTCAAGTAGGGAACTATTTCTTAAATCATATGATTTGATTAAATCATAATCAGGTGGATCAGATTTCATTCATTTGTAAAAGTGACACACTGAAGTATTTATTTCAAGATGCCAAAGGCACATTCTGCCTGCAATACTTACCTGATCAATTCACATTCAGATGAATTCACTTAGCGCCAAATGGTATGCATCTATATTTATGTCATCTATATCTATATCATCTATATCTATATCTTTCTTTATCTCTACCGCTATCTTCTTTCATACATTATATCCTGACTTCAGTTTTCCCTCCCTCCACTCCTACCATCCCCCAACCTGAGACTCTTCCTCTGTCTGAGCTAGGTCCTCTGCAGATGTGGTATGGTTGTGTAGCTTGGTGTTCTTGTGGCTCTCCTAACAGTGGAAGTGGGGGTGTATCTGACTCTGAACTTGAGACCCTTTTCCTCCTCCTGGGTTGCTTCTTCCAGCCTTGATATGAGGGTTTGGTTCTAGTCTTATTGTAAATGGTTATGCCATATTCCGTTGATATTCCTGAGCAGGAATCGGAATATAGTTTATGAGATAAGAATATATATATTCTTCTGAATTTGAATTGATTTTGTTACACCATGTTCTGTTGATATACCTGGGAGGCCTTCTCTTTTTTTTGGGGGGGGTAGGATGGAGAATGCTTATTAAAGATAGATATTCTAATGCCACCTTCTGGCTAAATAATAATTTTATCCCCTCCAGGCCTATAAAATTTTACTTCAGTAATTTTTGTGGGTTTGGTGCCACCTGCTGGAAGCTCTGAGAAAACACACTAATCAAGCTGAGTATTTCCATGTGTACAGAGAAGTGGTTTGTCACCTGTTAAGGAAACAATGTAGTATCTTCAAAGTAGGTAGATTCCGGCTTCTAAAAATTTTTGAAAATTATCCACATACCTCAGGGATTATTACAGAGAGGCTTGTGCTCTTTTGTGACTGTCTGTCTCTATGTAAACCTGACCCACATGAGAAATCACCCTCACACAGTTTAACAGGACAACAAACAACATTTATGCATGCTTGAATAGATCATTCCTGAGTCCTACAATTCTATACAGCAGTATATGCTCCATGTCATCATCTAGAAATGGAGATGCAGGGTATCTATCTATACCTAAAGCAGAGCACAATAAAATACTTAAAGGAGCTGGAGAGTTGGCTCAGGGGGTTTAGAGTACTTACTGCTCTTGCAGAGGATCTGAGTTCTGGTCCCTCCACCCACACAACTGCCTATGACTCAAATTCCAGGGCACTGAACACTCTCTTCTAGCCTCTGCAGGCTGCTGCATGCACTTGGTATACATGACTTATAAACAAATTTAGATATGCAAATAAACAAATTTTTAAAAATCTTTGAGCCAATAAGATGGTTCCATACTGCAGGACTGGCTCCTCCAACTTGCCTATCTTCCCTGCTACTGAAAACTCAGGTAAGAGTGGATGGCATGTAAACACAGTGCTGTGCAGGATATGTAGATTCTGTATATTTTATTCCTGTTGTTAAAAATCACAACTTAGTGTAGAGCTCTATGATAATCAAAATTAGAGAGTGCATGTTTTTAAAAGCACAGTCTCCACAAACGTTAGTGGACCTGTCTGTGACACATGAGTTGGAGTACATCCACACTTTTTCTTGTCACATTCCCCTCACAATTTGAGGTTTTAAGAATTATAAGTACTGTTGAAGGGAGTGCTTTCCATCACTAGATCTTAATTAAAAGTTGTGCTTCTCTCAAATAAACTCAAGACTGAAGTGGACAGGATCTGGGAAGAGGTGGAAGAAGTGAAAAACACAGTCAAAATATGGGGAAAAAGTTAAGTAAAGCAATATATATATTGGAAATACTTAGCAATAGCATCTTCAAATGAGTGCAAATTTCTCTCATAAACTGATGGACCCTGCCCTGAGTAGAACACCAGGTGCTGTGATGTCCCACAGAGGACAGTGGGTCTGGAGCACTGCTAATGCTCATGTCAAGGCATACCTCACACTAGTCCCCAAATGCATCTGCTTAATAAAGTGCACATTTAACACTGAAGTCATACCACATGCAGAACAAAGAACTCAGCACTACAAGACTGTCCTGGCTCATGGTTAGTTCCACCTTTCCTTCATTTTAGCTTACAGAAACGAAAGCTAGGTACTGAAATTCAGAATAATTCTCCCTGCAAGGTGTTAATTGCCACTCTAATTAAGTCACCCAGCTATGGTCTGTTCTTAGCAGCACATCATCCCTGTGAGAAAGTAAGAAAATGTAGAGGAATCCAATAAAAATCTTACTTCCATCCCATCCTTTTGCAGCTCCTTATTATGTTGTGTGCAATATGAACTCTAGAATTCATCTAAATCATCCTCAATGTTATGCTGCAAGCTGCAGGAAGATGTAATGGAATTCAGCTACTATCACAAAAGCTACTACTTGGAAAGGTCAAGGACTTTTCTGAAGGTCAAGCCATGGTTTAAGAAGTCTTGGTGATATTTTAGCTCTTGTATGTATACTAACCAATTCCTGCAGTATTTCCCTTGTATGCTATGTATGCTTTCAAGAACTCCTACCAGTGTATTTTATCTGAAATACCTATCAATCATCCAAGGCCACATGACCTCCTGAATTAAGGCAAATTAAGCTCAGACCCTCCTTACAGCCTTAGTGGTATTTATACTAACATTATAGACTCCTAATATTTACCTAACCACTTGTAAGAATGTAGATAGAGCACATAAATTCCCTTTGATATATTATCTGATCATTAGCTCTTGGTTGAACTCCTCCTTTTGGATTATAAAAGAAAGCCTAACAGTCATTGTCTGAGGAAAATTCTTATCTGCCTTTATGACCCTGAAAGAATTCAAGCCTGGTGACCTTGCTTTAGCTAGAGCACTGCTATTGCATGGGTATATAACTGTAAACCTCAAAGACTTAGACAGGTTTTGAGAATTTTGACTGGAGAAACTCAATGGAGAACTAGAAGAATAAGATGGAAGATGAGGAAGAACCAGATGGGGGAGAACAAGACTGGTAAAAACAAAATGAGGGGAACGCCCATCTGGACCAGAGGTGAGTGCCTGGGTTATAGTCAGAGAGGCATCTGCGCCTCAGTCCCACCTCTGGACACAGCACACCCCCGGGAGGACCTGACCAACTAGGCCCCAGTTTCCTGCCTATTGGCCAGCCCTGATGGAAGGCTCCCCTTTTCCAAGACTGCAGGCAGACACTGCAGTCTCCACACCCTGCCCCCACACCCATCTGCTGGAGACCCCAGCCACTTCCTGAGACTCAGAGACCAACCCCCAGCTCCCATCCACACTGGAACTCCCATCTGGACCAGAGGTAAGTGCCTGGGGTTATAGCCAGAGAGGCAACTGCCCTTGGGTCCCACTGCTGGACACAGGACACTCCAGGAGGACCTGACCAACTTGGCCCCAGTTTCCTGCCAATCCGTGGGCCGTGCGGGAAGGCTCCCCTTTTCCAAGACTGCAGGCAGACACTGCAGTCTCCACACCCTGCCCCCACACCCATCTGCTGGAGTTCCCAGCCACTTCCTGAGACTCAGAGACCAACCCCCAGCTCCCATCCACACTGGAACTCCCATCTGGACCAGAGGTAAGTGCCTGGGGTTATAGCCAGAGAGGCAACTGCCCTTGGGTCCCACTGCTGGACACAGGACACTCCAGGAGGACCTGACCAACTTGGCCCCAGTTTCCTGCAAATCCGTGGGCCCTGCGGGAAGGCTCCCCTTTTCCAAGACTGCAGGCAGACACTGCAGTCTCCACACCCTGCCCCCACACCCATCTGCTGGAGACCCCAGCCACTTCCTGAGAATCAGAGTCCAGCCCCCCAGCTCCTATCCGGCCAGCACTCTCATCTGGACCAGCGCTCCCAACTGGCCCAGAGTTTACATCTGTACCAGAGAGAGGCTCCCTAAATCTGTCAGCTCTCTCTGGACCAAGTACACTGATAAGACCAAGAACGAACACAAGAGGAGATGGGCAGACGTCAAGGCAGAAGTACATACAACAAAATAAAGAGCAACACAGCATCACCAGAATCTAGCCCTTCTACAACAGCTAGACCTGAACATCACGGGATGGAAGAAGGAGAAGGAAACAACTTTATAAGTAACATCATGTAGAGGCTAGAGCCTTATATAGAAGAAATCAAAAATAAAGTAGAGGAACAGACAAACAAAAAATGGGAAGAAAGCTATAAAAAACTAGAGGAAAGGACAATTAAAGCAAAGAAAACAATAAATCCTTGAATGAAAATCACGAAAAAGCAAGAGAGACAATCCAAGACCTGAAGAGGGAAATAGAAAAAATGAAGAAGACACTAGCAGAAGGAATGTTGGAAATAGAAATCTGAGTAAACAAACAGGAACTTCAGAGGCAAGTATAACCAACAGAATGCAAGAGATGGAAGAGAGGATCTCTGGTGTTGAAGATACGGTAGAAGAAATAGATTCATCAGTCAAAGAAAAGACTAAAACCAACAAAGTCATGACCCAAAATGTTTAAGAAATTTGGGACACCATGAAAAGACCAAACCTATGAATAATAGGGATAGAGGAAGGAGAAGAATACCAACTCAAAGGCACAGAAAATATATTTAACAAGATCATAGAAGAAAACTTTCCCAACTTAAAGAAGGAAATGCCTATGAAGATACAAGAAGCCTAAAGAACACCAAACAGAAAAAATAGACCCCCCCCAAAAAAAGTCCTCTGCCACATAATAATTAAACAACTAAACATACACAATAAAGAAAGAATGTTAAGGGCAGCAATGGAAAAAGGCCAAGTGACTTATAAAGGCAAACCCATCAGAATAACATCCGATTTCTCAATGGAGACTTTGAAAGCCTGAAGGACCTGCAGAGATATAATGCAGACACTAAGAGACCATGGATGCCAGCCTAGACTAATATACCCAGGAAAACTTTCAATCATCATAGATGGAGTGAACAAGACCTTCCAAGACAAAACCAGATTTAAACAATACTTATCCACAAACCCAGCCCTACAGAAAGCACTAGAAGGAAAATTCCAACCTAAGGAAGGCAGATACACCCATGAAAACACAGGCAATAGATAACACCACAGCAGTAAACCCCAAAGAAGAGAAGTACACACACACTACCACCAAAAAATAAAAATAACAACAGGAACGAACAATCACTGGTCATTAATATCCCTTAATATCAATGGACTTAATTCACCTATAAAAAGACACAGACTAACAGAATGGATACGAAAACAGGACCCATCTTTCTGCTGCATACAAGAAACACCTCAAATTCAAAGACAGACACCTCCTAAGAATAAAAGGCTGGGAAAAGACTTTCCAATCAAATGGTCTTAAGAAGCAAGCTGGTGTAGCCATCCTAATAGCCAGCAAAATAGACTTCAAACTAAAATCACTCAAAAGAGATGATGAAGGACATTACATACTCATCACAGGAAAGATCCACCAAGATGAAGTTTCAATTCTGAACATTTATGCCCCAAACACAAGGGCACCCACATATGAAAAAGAAACATTACTAAAGCTTAAATCACATATAAAACCCCACACATTAATAGTGGGAGATTTCAACACCCCACTTTCCCCTCTGGACAGATCGGCCAAATTGAAACATAACAGAGACATAATGGACTTAACTGATGTTATGGCTCAAATGGACTTAATATCTACAGAACATTCTACCCAAACAAAAAAGAATATACCTTCTTCTCAGCACCCCATGGAACCTTCTCTAAAATCAACCACATACTTGGCCACAGAGCAAATCTCAACAGATACAAAACACTTGGAATAACCCCCTGTGTTCTATCAGACCACCATGGTTTAAAGTTAGATTTCAACAACAGAAAAAAGTACAGAAATCCTACAATCTCATGGAAACTGAATAATGTTCAACTGAATCACCAATGGGTTAAGGAAGAAATAAAGAAAGAAATTAAAGACTTCCTAGAGATCAATGAAAATGAATACACCATATACCCAAACTTATGGGACACTATGAAAGCAGTGCTAAGAGGGAAATTCATAGCACTGAATGCCCACATAAAGAAGCTGGACAAATCTCATGCTAGTGACTTGACAGCACACCTGAAAGCCCTTGAACAGGAAGAAGCAAAGTCTCCCAGAAGGAACAGACGCCAGGAAGTTATCAAATTGAGAGCTGAAATCAATAAAATAGAAATAAAGAGAACAATACAAAGGATTAATGAAACAATGAGTTGGTTCTATGAGAAGATCAACAAGATAGACAAGCCCTTAGGCAAATTAACCAAAAGACAGAGAGAGAGCATCCAAATTAAAATCAGAAATAAAAGGGGGGACATAACAACAGACAATGAGGAATTCCAGAGAATCATCAGGTCATACTTCAAAAACCTCTACTCCACAAAACTGGAAAATCTCAAAGAAATGGATAATTTTCTGGATAGGTACCACATACCTAAGTTAAATCAAGACCAGATAAACCTTTTAAATAGTCCAATAAGCAGTAAGGAAATAGAATCAGTCATTAAAAGTCTCCCAACCAAAAAAAAGCCCTGGACCTGATGGTTTCACTGCAGAATTCAACCAGATCTTCAAAGAAGACTTAATACCAATACTCTTTAAATTGTTCCACAGAATAGAAGCAGAAGATATATTACCAAACTCTTTCTATGAGGCTACAATTACCCTGATTCCTAAACCAAACAAAGATGCAACAATGAAGGAGAACTACAGACTCCAAGAACACATCAAAACAATTATCCACCATGATCAAACAGGCTTCATCCCAGGGATGCAAGGGTGGTTCAACATATGAAAGTCCGTCAATGTAATACACCATATAGACAAACTCAAAGAAAAAAAAAAACACATGATCATCTCACTAGATGCAGAAAAGGCATTTGACAAAATCTAACACCCCTTCATGATAAAGGTCTTGGAGCGATCAGGAATACAGGGAACATACCTAAACATAATAAAAGGCAATCTACAGCAAGTCAACAGCCAACATCAAATTAAATGCAGAGAAACTCAAAGCAATACCACTAAAATCAGGAACATGGCAAGGCTGTCCCCTCTCTCCCTACTTATTCAATATAGTACTTGAAGTTCTAGCCAGAAATATAAGACAACATAAAGAGATTAAGGGGATTCCAATTGGAAAAGAAGAAGTAAAGCTCTCCCTATTTGCAGATGACATGTTAGTATACATGAGTGACCTCAAAAATTCAACCAAGGAACTGATACAGCTAATCAAAACCTTCAGCAAGGTTGCAGGATACAAGATTGCTGCTCCTGCTTCACAGAGGAAACTGCCAGACATTCTACGGGACACTGAGAGAAGTGACCGAGAGACTCTAGCCCTGTGGGCTGAAGACAAATGCTCCAACTTTACAAAGGAACATTAGGTGACTGTCCAGGCTGCCAGCTGTCTCTGTCTACTCTTGCAAGACTCCTGAAAAATGCTTACATCCTTCTCCCAGTTCTCAGGTAATATTATATCCTTCTGAGGTCTTTGATGTGGTTAAAGATTAGATAGTTATAATTTCCTCAGTTATGATAAAAGATAAGTTAGATATAAAACCTTAGACTCACAAATATAAGATAGATAGGATATCTTCTTTAATATTGTAACTGTAATTCTTGCTTGATAATTGTTTTGTTATATGTAATTGTACTATGTAAAAGTTAAAACCTTCCTTAAAAAAAAAAAAGAAAAGGGGAAGTGCTGTGGATATCGCTCTGTGTAAATAAAATTCTGATTGGCCAGTGGCCAGGCAGGAAGTATAGGCGGGACAAGAGAGAAGAGAATTCTGGGAAGTAGAAGGGGAGAGACACCGCCAGCCGCCGCCATGAGAAGCAACATATAAATACACTGGTAAGCCACAAGCCATGTGGCAAAGTATAGACTAACAAAAATGGATTAATTTAAGATAGAAAAGGTAGATAACAAGAAGCCTGCCACAGCCATACAGTTTCTAAACAATGTAAGTTTCTGTGTGCTTTCTTGGTTGGGTCTGAGCGATTGTGGGACTGGCGGGTAAGAGAGATTTGTCCTGACTGGGCCAGGCAGGAAAACTCCAACTACAAATGGCGTCCAACGTGTTGGCAAGAGTTTCCACCTAAAACCTGAGAAAAAAGATTCTAAAACGGAGCTAAAAACAGCTTCCTAGTTGTCTTTCTCAAGTTAGTGGCAGCCTGCCGGTTTGAGCTACTATGGCGGGTTCCTGGCGTGTGCGTCTGACCTGCAGTGTGGCGGGAATGAGGAGTCTACAAGCGACACTTTACTCTGCTGTGTGGTAGATTTAGCCTTTGCTAGTTTAAAAAAAGAAAAAAAGTTTCTGGTCTATGCACTGCTTTGATAGAACTGCTTCTGATAGTTGATGGTACACATGGCTCCAGACCCAGAGCTGGCAGTAAACTGTTCCACCGCCATGTTGGAAATCTGAGGTGGGCGGAGCCAGCAGCCACAGTGGCATTTCAGTCTTACAAAGATGGATATTACACAGAGAATCTGGTTTGTCTTGTCTTTGGGATTTTTAACCACAGAAAAAGATTTGATCATAAAAGCTGTTGAGTTAAACAAAAATGTAAATTTTAAAGGTACCTTGACTTTGAAATTTGGATATAAGGATATGTTGCTTTGGAAAGGAGTCTCTGCTTTTGTTTCCACAGAAAGCCAAAGGCTGTGGATTTGTTCCAGATTAAGATACATCAGGTTTGATCAGCCAAGACCACCTGAAAGGTCTCCAATGACACCATGGCCCAGATGATCCGACATCCAGAATGGTTTCAAGACAACTGGCTCAGAGGTTCACCCTAATGGACTACTCTATAATCCTAAAATTTTCTTTGTATCCCCATAAGATACAGCGCCCCCCCTCCAGCAGGAAGTAGTAAGAGAAACTACGCCCACATTCCCAAAATTATCAAGCTGGCTTTGGAGATGGAATTGGCTCACTCCTTCTTTAAACCCAGACATATTGCTAAAAGAGAAGGTTAAGAGATTCTTGTGTCCCAAATCAGAAGAGCCCTCTGGTGTGGGACAGAGAAAAACCAATATTTTTCTTTAAAGCAGGTTGATTATAAATGTGATCTCTTTCTAAAGAAGAAAAGGGGATACAATATAGATACAATAGGATGAAAGGGTAGATTAAGGAAGGAACTTCTAAAGAGCAACAACTTGTTTAAAATGTTTTACATTGGTTTAGATTTTAGTCTATTGATACAAACTTAAAGTTAATTTTGTTATACTATGTATATATTTCTACTCCTGTTTAAGGTATTGTGTTTATATAGCTCGTTTAAAATTGAAATGGATAATTAAAAATAGATTAATAATTAATCATCTGTGATAATCATACTCATAGCCATGTTAGTTAAGTCTTCTAGGTATACATAGAGATATTTCAGATAGATAGGTAATCTTCAAATACTTCAAAGACCTTCAGAATATGGCATTTAAAATATTTTTAAAATTTAGACTTTCTGGACAGTGAGACATGTCTGCTCCTGGTAGCACCGATTTACTTCAGAGACGAGGATGGGCATTGAAGACAACTTCATATCTTATCTTCACCTTGCCAAAAATAGCCATTTTGGCAACAAACTGTTCTTGCCTGGACTGCTCTATCAACTGGACATGCAGGACCCATAGAAAGGTGACCACTGAACTTTGCTTGACAAAATGGTCCTCAGGCTCCTGCTTCACAGAGGAAACTGCCAGACATTCTACGGGACACTGAGAGAAGTGACCGAGAGACTCTAGCCCTGTGGGCTGAAGACAAATGCTCCAACTTTACAAAGAAACATTAGGTGACTGTCCAGGCTGCCAGCTGTCTCTGTCTACTCTTGCAAGACTCCTGAAAAATGCTTACATCCTTCTCCCAGTTCTCAGGTAATATTATATCCTTCTGAGGTCTTTGATGTGGTTAAAGATTAGATAGTTATAATTTCCTCAGTTATGATAAAAGATAAGTTAGATATAAAACCTTAGACTCACAAATATAAGATAGATAGGATATCTTCTTTAATATTGTAACTGTAATTCTTGCTTGATAATTGTTTTGTTATATGTAATTGTACTATGTAAAAGTTAAAACCTTCCTTAAAAAAAAAAAAAGAAAAGGGGAAGTGCTGTGGATATCGCTCTGTGTAAATAAAATTCTGATTGGCCAGTGGCCAGGCAGGAAGTATAGGCGGGACAAGAGAGAAGAGAATTCTGGGAAGTAGAAGGGGAGAGACACCGCCAGCCGCCGCCATGAGAAGCAACATATAAATACACTGGTAAGCCACAAGCCATGTGGCAAAGTATAGACTAACAAAAATGGATTAATTTAAGATAGAAAAGGTAGATAACAAGAAGCCTGCCACAGCCATACAGTTTCTAAACAATGTAAGTTTCTGTGTGCTTTCTTGGTTGGGTCTGAGCGACTGTGGGGCTGGCGGGTAAGAGAGATTTGTCCTGACTGGGCCAGGCAGGAAAACTCTAACTACACAAGATCAACCCCCAAAAATCAGTAGCCCTTCTATATACAGTAGACAAACAGGCTGAGAAGGAAATCAGAGATACATCACCCTTTACAATAGCCACAAATGATATAAAATACCTTAGGGTTACGCGAACTAAGCATGTGAAGGACCTATATGACAAGAACTTTAAGTCCCTGAAAAAAGAAATTGAAGAAGATGTCAGAAAATGGAAAGATCTCCCATGCTCATGGATAGGCAGGATTAACATAGTAAAAATGACGATCTTACCAAAAGCAATCTACAGATTCAATGCAATTCCCATCAAATTACCAACACAATTCTTCACAGATCTGGAAAGAATAATACTCAACTTCATATGGAAAAACAAAAAACCCAGGATAGCCAAAAGAATCCTGTACAATAAAACAACCTCTGGAGGCATCACAATCCCCGACCTCAAGCTCTAGTATAGAGCTACTGTAATAAAAACAGCTTGGTACTGGCATAAAAACTGACATGTGGACCAATGGAATTGAATTGAAGACCCTGACATTAACCCGCACACCTTTGAACATATAATTTTTAACAAAGAAGCCAAAAATGTACAATGGAAAAAAGAAAGCATCTTTAACAAATGGTGCTGGCATAACTGGATGTCAATGTGTAGAAGGCTGCAAACAGATCCATATCTGTCACCGTGCACAAAACTTAAATCCAAGTGGATCAAAGACCTCAACATAAATCCACCTACTCTGAACCTGATAGCAGAGAAAATAGGAAGTACTCTTGAATGCATTGGCACTGGAGATCACTTTCTAAATATAACACCAGTAGCACAGACACTGAGAGAAACAATCAATCAATGGGACCTGTTAAAACTGAGAAGCTTTTGTAGAGCAAAGGACATGATCAACAAGACAAAGCGACAGCCAACAGAATGGGAAAAGGTCTTCACCAACCCCACATCTGACAGAGGGCTGATATCCAGAATATATAAAGAACTCAAGAAATTAGACATCAAAATGCCCAACAGTCCAATTAAGAAATGAGCTATAGAACTAAACAGAGAATTCTCCACATAGGAAGTTCAAATGGCTGAAAGACATTTAAGGAATTGCTCAACATTCCTAATTATCCAGGAAATGTAAATCAAAACGACTCTGAGATACCACCTTACACCTGTCAGAATGGCTAAGATCAAAAGCACAGAAGACAGCTTATGCTGGAGAGGATGTGGAGCAAGGGGAACTCTCCTCCACTGCTGGTGGGAATGCAAGCTTGTACAGCCACTTTGGAAATCAATATGGCGCTTCCTTAGAAAATTGGGAATCCATCTCCCCCAAGACCCAGCTATAGCACTCTTGGGCATATACCCAAGGAATGCTCAATCATACCACAAGGGCATTTGCTCAGCTATGTTTGTATCAGCTTTGTTTGTAATAGTCAGAACCTGGAAACAACCTAGATGCCCTTCAACTGAAGAATGGAGAAAGAAAATATGGTACATATACACAATGGAGTACTACTCAGCAGAGAAAAACAATGACATCATGAGGTTTGCAGGCAAATGGATGGATCTAGAAAAAATCATCCTGAGTGAGGTAACCCAGACTCAGAAGGACAAACACGGTATGTACTCACTCATAGGAGGATACTAGATGTAAAACAAAGATGACTAGACTGCTACACATCTCCAGGGAGAATACCTAGAAAACGGGACCCTAGGAAAGACCCAAGGATCACCCAATGATAGAGAAATGGATGAGATCTACATGAACAACCTGGATGACAGTGGGAGTAATGAAGGGCAAGATTAGAGGGAAAGAAAGCTTAGGGGAGCAGGAGATCCCAGCTGGATCAAGAACAGAAAGAGAGGATGAGGAATAACAGACCATGATAAATGAAGACCACATGAGAACAGGAATAGATAGAGTACTGGAGAGGTCCCCAGAAATCCACAATGATATATCCTCTGTAGTCTGCTGGCAATGGTCAAGAGAAAGCCTGATCTGACCTAGTCTGGTGATCAGATGACTAAACACCCTAACAGTCGTCTTGGAACTCTCATCCAATAACTGATGGAAGTGGATGAAGAGATCCTCAGCCAGGCTCCAGGTGGAGCTCCAGGTGTCCAACTGTTGAGAAAGAGGAGGGTCTGCAAGAGCATGAATTGTTGAATCCAAGATTGCAAAAAGCACAGGGACAAATAGCCAAACAAATGGAAGCACATGAATTATGAACCAAAGGCTGTGGAGCCCCCAGCTGGATCAGGCCCTCTGGATAAGTGAGACCATTGAATAGCTTGATCTTTGGGAGTTACCCAGACTGTTGGACCAGGATCTGTCCTTAGTGCATGAGCTGGCTGTTTGAAACCTTGGACTTACACAGGGACACTTTGCTCAGTCTGGAAGGAGGTGACAGGACCTGCCTGTACTGAATCCACCAGGTTTAAATGAATCCCCAGTGGTGCCTTCATCCTGGATGACATGGGAATGGAGGGGAGGGGCTGGGGAGGGAGGTGGGTGTGGGGGCGGGAGGGGGGAGGACAGGGAAACCCATGGCTGATGTATAAAATTTAAAACACACAATAATAAAGATAAATAAATAAATAAATAAATAAATAAATAATAAAAACAAGATGAGAAAGACCAAGATGGGGCAGAGCTAAGATGAGAGAATTAAGATAGATCATAGAGGGGACAGGAGATAAATGTAGAGAAATCAGGTAAGAAAGGAGTTAGGCATGAAAACAGAACTGTAGCTGTATAGACAGAATCTTACCCTAGAGGAATAAAGTAGACAGACTAAGAGCTCGTGTACTTAGATTCTTTTCCTAAAAATAATTTGTGCCATTTGTAGCTTCTCTTCTGGGCCTCTGGGAAGATTATTAAAAAGATTTTTTTAAGTAAATGAGAAAAGGTGAATTATTGCAAGCTGTAAGACTATGTACTAGAGATTCAGCTGTATATAATAAAGCTATACCAAGAATGATAAAGGAATCCTTCTAGGAGGAAGCCGTATATCAAGGAATGTTTGGTGTTATTTGGCTTTTAATATTCAGCTGTTTCTTGCTATGAATTTCTTGTGTGCTCATATACTACTAGGCCACAACAACAAACAGTCTAAGCTTCTCAGACCTACTGCTGATCTGAACAAGCCAACACACCTACAGAGACAATGCCTGTCTCCTAAGCCTAGAAGAAAAGAGGATTATAGATGCATGGCTTTGTTTCTTGTGCAAATGAAGCTCAGAACTTCCTTTCCCAGACAGGCCAAATGACATTCCAGGTCTATTGACTGAGGACAAAAGATTTTTGATTTTTGTTTTTTTGTTTTTTTGTTTTTTCATAACCAGGTGCAGTGAAGGCTGGGGCAGGATTCATGGTCTGGGCAGAGTTGCATGGCTGCAGAAGAAGGAACAAGGCAGAGCTTTTATGTAGTTAGTAGGGATTGGATCATGTCTAGAAAGGAGGAAAGGAATAAGTGAGTATGGATGAAGAAACCAAGGACAAAGATGAGACCAATGGCAGAAGAGCTTAGTTAGGGCTATGAGAGGTCAGGAAGAGAAGAGACAGAGAGGAGCTAAGTATGAGGGCAGAAAAGAAGCTGTGTAGAGAGAGAATGGTTCAGAAGAATAAAGTGTATGGACTAGGAATTTTGTGTACTTAAATTCATTTAATATTGTCAAAGAGTAGATATCAGTTGGTCATAATTCTTCCCAGACCCTGGGAGTGGGCTATTGAGAGGCTGGACCCCACATAGTCTGCCATAATGTTACAGTGAAATTAGGTTACAATTTATTAACATGGAGTGTAGCATAAAACAAGACTAGGTTTCAACAGGTTATACGAAAATAATCTGTTATGATAAGGATGGGATTAGTGGGACATAATGACCACTGGAAGATTACGAATTGGTTCAATGTGTAACAGAATAAACAGTCAACCAAAAGCAAACTGATCATGATCAAGGTAAAGGATGCTCTCTGTGCTGTGCTCCAGAGAAGGAAATCACCCATCTCTGGTCCCCACAGACTTCCCGCACAAATTTGGAGGATGATATGGCATGCCAACCCGTCACCATATGATCTGGAGGGGAAGAATTGAAGCATTTTCTAGGGTAGGGAGAGAGCTCAGTAGGTAAAGTGTCTTGCCACATAAGCATGGAAACAAGATTTAAGATTCCCAGAACTCATATAAGAAGCTGGGTGTGACAGTGCATGCTGGAGAGATGGGGGCAGCCAGATTCCAGAACCTGACTGGCCAGACAGTCTAGCTGAATCAGTAAGCTACATGTTCAGGGAGATTCTATCAAAAACTTAAAGGTACAGAATGAGAGTGGAAATATGCTGGAGATTACCTCTGTCCTCCACACTTCTGTGCATACATGAGCATATTCATATATGTACATGCACACACTAAAAAGCATACACCCAAAGACACACACACACACAGACACACACACACAGACACACACACACAGACACACATACACTCCTGATAGGATAGAATGGTAAGTTGAATAAAAACAGGTGCAATTTAATAAATGTCATTTAAAACTTCTGTAACATAGATTCCATAATTAACTCTAGGTACCAAAAACAGAAAATCATGTCATATAATCCTTACATGGCAAATTATATGGTAAATAAAAGATATTTAATATATTTAGCAATAATACATGCCAATAGTTGATAGAAATAGAAACATGAAATACCTAGAGACACAGACGATTTCTTTTAAGGTTTGTAGAGTGAAATGAAGACTGTCAACCTCACATATAAGTCTAGTGTAAAATGAGAATTCAGTGGCAATTGTTCACAAAATTAAGAAACTGTTTAAATTACAGCCCAGACAGTAGTGAAGTACTTGCCTGGCACATGCCACATCCTGAGTATGCTCTCCAGAATGGAGGGGGAGATTTTATTAAAATACTCCAGTAACAAAGCACTAACCCTTCACTTACATGAGTCCCTGTGCAACACACAGGACATACACTCACAAAGCCATCCCTCTGCTGGCATTACTTTACATAGGATCCATTCTTATAACTCTGTTAATCAGAAAGACTTCAACACAACACACAGGACATACACTCACAAAGCCATCCCTCTGCTGGCATTACTTTACATAGGATCCATTCTTATAACTCTGTTAATCAGATAAACTTCAACACAACACACAGCGTAAAGTTAAAAAGGTCCTCATTAGTTACATAATTACATAATTACATAATGGACTGAAAAAGTAGTAATAAATCTATCAACATCCTATTCACAAATGGGAAATATCATCACAGAAAAGATAACTGATCTAATTATAAAACTGGATCACAATACTTCGGCAAAATTATTTTTCTAAGCTCACTCATCCAAGAGAAGTTCTCAGCAGTTACTAACATGTTACAAAGGCCATGCAGCACAGAGTCCAGTGACTATTGCAGAAAGAGAGTCAATGAATGTTTTGAGCAATAACCAGTGTCCACTGAGGGCTAAAGCAGCTGGTGTGAGTCACGACTTAAACCGGATACAAGGAAAAGGAAACAAGGGGTACAGACCAATGTCATTACTATTTCCTTAAGAGATGGGGCCAGAGCCGGGCGGTGGTGGCATATGCCTGTAATCCCAGCAATTGGGAGGCAGAGGCAGGTGGATCTCTGTGAGTTCGAGGCCAGCCTGGTCTACAGAGCTAGTCCAGGACAGGCTCCAAAGCTACAGAGAAACCCTGTCTTGAAAAACCAAAAAGAAAAAAAAAAAAAAAAGAAAAAAAGAGCCAGGAGGGCCAGGAATGTAACAGCTCATTTGGAAGGGTGCTTGCTGAGCCTGCATGAAGCTCCTGGGTCAACACATAAGACCAGATGTGGCTCTCACGTGAAATGCAACTGGGAGGAAGAGGCAGGAAGATCAGAGTGCAGTATCTTCCTCAGCTACCTCGTGAGTTCCAGGTCACCATCAGAGAAAGAAGGAAAGGAAAGAAAGAAAGGAA
Organism: Onychomys torridus; assembly: GCF_903995425.1. NCBI lineage: Eukaryota > Metazoa > Chordata > Mammalia > Rodentia > Cricetidae > Onychomys > Onychomys torridus. The sequence continues at coordinate 54,695 of NW_023411419.1, forward strand.
AGAAGGAAGGAAGGAAGGAAGAAAGGAAGGAAGGAAGGAAGGAAGGAAGGAAGGAAGGAAAGAAGGAAGGAAGAGAGAAAGAAGGAAAGAGCGAGAAAGAAGGAAAGAGAGAAAGAAAGAAAGAAAGAAAGGAAGGAAGGAAGGAAGGAAGGAAGGAAGGAAGGAAGGAAGGAAGAAGGAAGGAAGGAAGAAGGAAGGAAGGAAGGAAAGAGAGAGAAAGAAGGAAAGAAAGAAGGAAAGAAAGAAAGAAAGAGAAAGAGAGGGGGGGAAGGAGGAAGAGCAGAAGGAGGAGGGGGAGGACAAAGAAGAAGAAAGAGAAGGAGAAGCAACAGAGGAGGAAAATGATGATAAAACTGTTACTCAAAGGGTCTTCTATCCACTGTTAGTTTCAAGAAAAGATTTCAGCATCTGGCTTTATGTGTTTAAAGAGAGGATGGTGAAGAGAATGAGCCTCTGTCCAGTGAATTCTCTGAGAGAAGTCCTGGGTAGAAATGACATAGAAACAGAAATGGGGAGATGTACTTGAGACAGCGGGTCAATAGTGTTTTCTGCTTCAAAGGGACTACACGGAAAAGGATGATTTGGACACAGTCGAGGTTACAAGTTCATAGATGGCAAGAAAGTTAGGTGGATCCAATCTGGGCCCAGAGCAATAGGCAGCATGTTCTCTGAGACTGACTTTCACCTGCTTGCTCACTGTGAAGCTCAGGTACACTATTAAGCATGCCACTGTATCTCTTCCCAGACAACACTAACCAGGCACTTAATCCCTTGACGTGTCTAAGGAACTGATCTGTTAAGAAATATAACCAAATCTATCCCTGCTGAGCACAATGAACCATTCCCATGTTCCCACTGTCAACATGAAGTTCTGTTCTACTAGAAATGGCTCTGAGGTGGAGGTCCAGAGACTGTAACAGAGATAAGGCAACATGCTGCTTAAGGTTCTGTTGCCAACTTGATACAGCCTAAAGTAACATGCTCTGTAGTGTAGCTGAGCTTTTTTCCCACTCTTTGGAGCCCACCACCCAGCTCCCAAACAAATAAACACATGGAGACTTATTCTTACTTATGAATGTCCAGCCTTAGCTTGGTTTGTTTCTAGCCAGCTTTTCTAACTTAACTTATCCAACTTCTCTTTACCTACATTTTGCCTCTTGGTTTTTTGTCTTTCTTTATTCTACATCTCTTTATTTTCTTCTTATTCCATGGCTGGCTGGGTGGCTGGCTCCTGGAATCATTCTCTCTGTCTCCTTTTCTCTCTCCTCCCCTCCTCCTCCCCTTCCTCCTCCTCTTCCTCTTCTTTTCCCCCTTCATCTCCTTCTTTCCCTTCTTCTTCTTCCCCTCCCTTCCTCCTCCTCCTCCTCCTCCTCCTCCTCCTCCTCCTCCTCTTCTTCTTCTTCTTCTTCTTCTTCTTCTTCTTCTTCTTCTTCTTCTTCTTCTTCTTTGATTTCTCCTCCTATTTATTGTCTCTGTCTGCCAACCTACCTGTCCTTTCTCCTGCCTTGCTATTGGCTGTTCAGCTCTTTATTACACCAATCAGGTATTTCAGGGAAGCAAAGTAATACAGATTTACAAAGTTAAACAAATGCAACATAAAATAATGCAACGTATCTTTGCATCATTAAATACATATTCCACAGCACAAATGAATGTAATGCATCTTATACTGATATTCCACAACACTGTAGTAAGGTCTATGAAGAATTATCTTGCTGTGGCACACTTGGGAAGGTTGCCCTGGAAGAAAGCAGGCTGAGCATGAGCCAGAGATCAAGCCAATAAGGCAGCATTCTCCCATAGTCTCTGCCTTGAGTTCCAATCCTGATTTCCCTCAATTGACAGGCTGTGATGTAGAAGTGTAAGGTGAAATAACCTTTTCCTCCCCAAGTTGCTTTTGGTCATGGTGTGTCTTAGTGAGGGTATCTATTGCTGTGCAGAGACACCATGACCAAGGCAACTCTTATAAAAGAAAGAAAGCATTTAATTGAAGGCTTTCTTACAGTTTCAGAGGGTTAGTCCATTATCATCATGGCAAAGAGCATGAGAGCAGGCAGGCAAGAATGATGCTAGAGAAGTAGCTGAGAGCTTTACCTACCAATCCACAAGCATTAGGCAGAGAAAAGAGAAACAGTGGACCTGGTGTGGGCTTTTGAAACCTCAAAGCCCACACCACAGTGTCCTAGCTAGTTTTAGGTCAACTTTACACAAGCTAGAGTCATCTGAAAGGAGTCAATTAAGAAAAGGCCTCCATAAGATATAGCTGAAGTGCTTTTTCTTAATTAGTGATTATGGGGGAGAGCCCAGCCCATTGTGGGTGATGCTATACCTGGAATGGCAGTCCTAGGTTCTATAAGAAAGCATGCTGACCAATTCAAGATGAGCAAGCCAGTAAGCAGCACCCCTCCATGGCATCTCCATCAACTCCAGGTTCCTGCCCTGCTTGAGTTCCCGCCCTGGCTTCTTTCGATGATGGGCTACAATGTAGAAGTGTAAGCCAAATAAACCCTTTCCTTGACAACTTGCTATTTGGTCATGGTGTTTTATCATAGGAATAGAAACCCTAAGACACCCATTGACAGACTTCCTCCAACAAGGACATGCTTACTCAAGGACACATCCCCTAAGCATCCCCAAAGAGTTCATCAGTTGAGAACTAAGCATGCACACATATCCATCCACCTATGGGAGCCATTTTTATTCAAACCACCAGTTGGTGTTTATCACAGCAACTAAAGAGCAAACTAGAGTGAGCAGTTTGGGGAACGTTCTGCATAGCACCAAAGGAAAATTGTTGGGATCTGAGTGCCCTGTTTTCACATCAGCAGATGAATGCTTCTCCAGTGGGTGTCTGTGAGACAAAGACCATGGAGATGGTCTGCCACTTGGCAAGAACCAGTGGGCCTCGGGACGGTACAGAATACTGCTGGGACCACGTGGCCTGCGTGTTCTCTTCTCTCTCATAATGTTGGTGATTCTCTTGGTGGCTTTTAGTTTCACTTTGTCAGACATGCATTCCTGGAAGCCCCATTTATTTCTCAAATATTTTCCCCTAAATTGTTTTGGGAACTGATGTTTCTTAGGTTTCTTATCTGGAAATGTCAGCTGTTACTCCAGACCCTGGAAGCTTCTCTGATTCAGTGCTGACAGGATCAAAGGCAATAAAAGTTAACGGGGCATTCGTGAGGCAGCAACACAAGGGACTTTAAGTGTCCCAACTCCGGGGAAAGACAAACATCAGGAATGGTGTGGCATGATGGAAAAAGAGTGCCTTATCACAGTTTGCCCTTTAGAGAGAGGCTCAGGCTTGCAGGGCCCTTTTATAACACAAGGGAACAGTTAGAGAAATACAAGCTAATTGTATGAAATCAACTTATGAAAAATCACCCCTATTTATGTAAGTATGTTTTGTTAAGTTTTGAACAATATGGTTGTTCTTGAGAATGTGTTCCTTTGAACTTTATAGGGACAAGATATGCCTGGTTCCATATTTAGCCAAACTAGCAAAATTCTGAGTATTGGTTATAGTTTAAAAGTTTTGATTCAAAAGTTGGGAAACACGTGTTTGTTCTTGAAGTATAAGTAAAGACAGCTTGAGCTGTTTGAGGCTTCCACATGCGTGAAACTTGTCTTTGGTGGTCAGACTTTTCTCCCTGCCCACACTCTCAGCCCTGTCTCAGGACCTGAAATGGGTCGAGGCAGGAGCTCAGCAGAAATGCCTAGCACATCAAAATAAAGTGAGAGCTGAGCCGAGGACCCACCTTCCCCCAACCCCTGCCCACTTTTCACTGAAAGTCACAGAGGGTCAAAGGTAGAGAGCTGGGCTGGCCCAGCTGGAAATCAAGATGGAAAAGAATGAGTAGAGAGAATTTAGAATCAGAACAGAGACTGAGGAGAGAGACAAGGATTCTGAGTTAGATGCCACTAACCAGGGGTTTGCCCACAAAACAAGCAGGTGACTTGTGTGGCTTTGGAGCCCATGGGATAGTATATAGGGAATTTCAGCAGCCTGAGGTTTTGTAGACAGCCAGAAGCTGTGCCTCAGCCTCCTAGGCACTGGATTTAGGGCAAGGGCGGGGCTCAAGCTGAGAAAACAAAGAGAATTGTGATGTTAGAGTAAGTCAGGACTTGAGGGACATGAGTGGCCCCATCTTTAGGCAGTAGGTGCCTAGGGCACCCTAGGGCTCTGCAGCATGTGCCTGGAGCGTGTGAGGGATGAGGAGCCTGCCCAAGTCTACCCAGTGAGTCTTCTGAGGTCTTTAACTCCCCCGGCCAACCTTGTCCTAGGCTTGTACCCCAGGCATCAGCTGCAGCCATCCAAGGTTCCAACTTGAAGACAGACTGGGATTTAGAAATCCTGAGTGAACAGACTAGATCCTAGGCTGCTGAAAAGATACCCGAGGAGGAGAAAGCACCACAGTGCTTACTTGGGTTGGGCCTGATCTATCAACTTTGTTGACTGATGCACTGGCCTGCACTAGAGGCTTGGGGGCTGCAGAAATGAGGAGTGTGGGGCACTGTCAAGCTCTCAATATTGAGATGTGGAGTGGAGATTTACCTTCAAGGTTTAAGGTTATAGTTGGATTAAAGTTGGGAAGAGAGGTGCTGAAAAGACACTTTATGAATGGAAGAGGTGGGAGGCTCATGAACACCCACTGCTCCCTGGGCCCCCATGACTGCAATTGCTCCAGTTTCCTGGACTGGAGCACTAGATTAAAAAGTAGACCTGCTCTTCCATGGACACCTGGTGGCAGCTCAGAATTCACATGCCAATGAAATTATGATGCTTTTTTTGGTGGTTTTTTTTTTTTTTTTTTCATCTTTTCCTTCCTGGAAGGAACCCAGCATTCAGCCCCCTGTGACATGGCTCACAGCTGGCTCTCAGTCCTCTTTCAGTTGTTTGATTGCTCTTTGTCTTTCCTGCTCTTGCCCACAATGATACCTGTAACACAGATTTTAAAGAGATGGGTCTCTTTTCTGCTTTATCTTGACTTTGTGTGTATTTTTATATATTATGTAGGAAGGACCACGAAGGCACCATCCTTCAGAGGTTTCTGCCAGGCAGGTAAATTTTGTTTCAGCTGTTTTTAACTTATGCCTATATGTATGGTGATCATTAATTAGATACCTCTTCAATGCATCCCTCAGACCCTTGGGTTCCTGTGGCTACTATTAAAGGTCTTGAATAGGTTGCATACACACACACACACACACACACACACACACACACACACACACACACACACCTCATTGCAGCAGACATAAACTGTAAAATAGAGTAATAAAACAGACCTTACACTTCAGAACTTGAAACACTGTGAGTGTCCCCAAATCCATCCAGAAACAATCTCCCTGTTTGTGCTCTGTGCATCTACTAAACACACAAGCATAATTTCACATATCTTTCCAGCCACTTTCTTTAAATATGCTGCTGTGTGTATCTCTTTAAGTGCACTGGTAACATTTGCTTGGCTTTGAATTTTGTAAATGTGAGTGTCTCAAAGCTCGATGTTGGTTCCTTGGTGAATGCTGTGTCTAATTGTAGTTACTTCATTGTCATTGCTGCGTAATGTTTCATTGTGAAATACCCACTTCATTATCCCCTTTTCTTGTTTGTGACATTGGGTTGGTTCAACACTGATCTACAATGAACAGTGCTACTGTGAGCATTTGCATACAGGGCTCTCCCCCCCCCCCCCCCCCCCCGCCCCACAATGGTGACATAAAAAGCTAGATTTGGGAGCCAGACTAAAAAGTAGACTCACTTTTCCATGGACATGGGGTGTGTGAAATGAAACATGTAATAAGACTATCCGGGTTGGGGATTTAGCTCAGTGGTACAGTGCTTGCCTAGCAAGCACAAGGCCCTGGGTTCAATCCTCAGCTCAAAAAAATAAATAAATAAAATAAAAGGACTATCCATTTTAACATTTTAATGAAATTATTTTTAAAATAAAATTGAAAATGCACGACTATGAATCTGGGTTTATAGACACATGCATGTTTTAATTAATGTTAATTAATGTGCATTAATACCATGCATGGTATTAATGTGGGAATCAAGAGTAAACAAGGTCCTCTGGCAGCCCTCCTGATGCTACAGCGTGGGTCAATTTGAAAATAGTTTTGAGTTTTGTGATTTTTTTTCACTACCTCTATTAGCTAAGTAGACTGCATATTGCTCTCATCCTTTTAACTGACACACACCAAAAATGAAACACATGTTAGCTTCCTATGTTCTGAAAGGTTCTATTTGTTTTTTGGTTTTGTTTTTCAATTTTCCTTAAGTCTTTGAATAAACGTATCCACTACATGCAAAACCTAAGGAAAGAGAAGAAGAAATTGGGAAAGAGGTTTGCAAGGCCTAACCCTGTTCCAGATCCAGGAATCATGGTAAGTGTGGAGCTCTCACAGAGATGCACAGTTGAGGACATGTGAGCATGCTGTTGGCATTCTCCTTTTTAATGCATCTGATCATTCTTTAATTTTCTCTGGAAGAACTGGTGATGCCACTCTGGGGAGACCCTTAAAATTCCTCTCACCAAATTCTCATTGTTTAAGTCTACTCAGCAACTGTCTCCTGATGAGAACATGGAGTTTGATCTCTGAAGCCATATTGTCTGTTCATTGTTTTGTCTGAGCTGTTTTGTTTAAATCTTAGGGTTCTAATATTTTAAAACGAGTTAAAAAATCTTCTAGACAATAATTTATTTAGCCTAGAATTAACACTTGAAATGTTAGAAAATTCTCTACACTGATTGCAACTTTTTATATATATATATATATATATATATATATATATATATATATATATATACTCTTTTATATGTGTATGTCTGTGTGAGTAGATGCCATATGTATCCAGGCCCCACAGAGGCCAGGAGAAGCTGTCATGTCCCTTTGAGTAACAGCTGGTTGTGAGCCACCTAACAGGGGCACTGGGAATCTAAGCTGTCAAACTTTGTCAGGTTGAAAATCCAGTTTTTTAAAATCTATTTTGGTTACTGTTGACTGGGGAGCCCTGGTTCTCTTCAAGCAATAGTTATGCTCCATACATAAATTTTTAGCTATTTTATCAGTTTCATGCACTTTACATACAATATAATATTCTCTGCAGTCCATCTAGCTGGTTCATTCTTCCCTCAAAACTCAGGCAATCACTGATCTTTCACCATTTCTGCACTTTGTCCTTAGACTGCCATGTAGCTTTTAAGAGTGGCTTTTTTCACTTAGTAATATGCATTCAAGATTCCATCACATGCTTCATTCCTTGATAATCCAGTTTTAAATGTGAAAATTACATTAATTTATCATGGAGTATATGCATTTGGATAAGCATGTATGTACCAAGGGATATATGTGGAAGGCAGAAGACATGACCTTGCAGAAGTATCCTCTCCTTCCCCTATGTGTGTTACAGGGATAAAACCCAAGATGTCCGGCTATCTGCTGAGCCATCTCACTGTAGTTTTCTAGATATCATGTAGTAACTGATTTACACATTGAGGAATGTCCTTCTTGCTATTAAGGACTGCTGTATGCAATACTGAGGGCACAAGAGGCCTCACTCTTGAGAGTGAGAGAATTGAGAGTTTACATTAATTCCCTCACATAAATTTCAGTTGTCTTTCCTTTTTAATTGTGTGTTCTACTCCTACCCAGTGGACAACTGATTAAGCCTGGAGTCTTCTAGAAGAAACCACGCTCCAGACCAAAATATGTGGGCTTTTGACATTGAACAACAGGTCATGGCTTGACTTCATCTAAAGGATAAAGCAATGTTCTGCCATTCTGCAAAATAAACACAAATCTTGCACTCCACATCAGGCTGCGGACTTCTAAATTTTATTAAGTTTACAGCTCGTCATTGTTTTCATCTTGTGATAAACTGGTATCTAAATAATGTGTAAAGATCTTGAAAATATATCTGCGTTTAAATTGTTTGCACTTAGGTGGGTAGCTTATGTAGATATTGGGGAGCTGTGCTTCAACCATAGGAGAATGGTAGGATAACATCTCCTCTAGATTTACGATGGTTTGGGTTGATATGGCAAATAAAGTGTAATATAAATAACACTGCCACTTAAAATGAAATTCAACACTGAAATGCAGTTCTATGTTGATGTATAAAATGAACAGTAACTGTATATGGTGTAGTAAAGTGCTTGGTTACATAAGTAATTCCTAACTTGAAAGTGGAATAATTGTTTTCTAAAATATCACAACTGTTCAATGTGAGCAAAGCAACTGATCAGCTAGTTGCAGTTTCGAAAGTGACACGTGAAGTGGGACACAAGGATTTTGTTTTTAAACATATAGAGAACTATGAGAAAGTCTGATAAACAACCAGAAGACAGGACAAAATATTCAAAGTTACTTTCCAGAAGTTGAACAATAATAGAAAACATGGCTTGTCTTTTCAAGGTATGAGACGTAAACTTGAGCCATTAGGCGGCACCACGGGCTGCCTAGAAGTTTCCACACACTGTGCTGCAAACCAGGAAGGGGAGCCTGAGCAGTTCCAAAACTTCCTGTGTTGAGGAAAGAACAAGAATTCAGGAAGCCTTGTTTACTGCTGTAGTAGGAAGAGCTCCAAAGAGTGACACATAGGCAGAGAACGCCAATTTTGTTTGTTTGTTTGTTTTTTGAGACAGGGTTTCTCTGTGCAGCTTTGCACCTTTCCTGGAACTCACTATGTAGCCCAGGCTAGCCTTGAACTCAGAGAGATCCACCTGGCTCTGCCTCCCAAGTGCTGGGATTAAAGGTGTGCGCCACCACTACCCTGCTCACACTGACTGCTCCAGGACTGTGGAGCTGTATGCACACAGCATGCAGTTCACAGTCACACCCCTTCTCTGTCTTCTCAAAGTGGCCAGTCTATAGAGGTCAGACTAGCTGTAAGTTTGACAGTCCCCAACACTCACCTACCAGTGGCACACAGACCTTGTTGATCACACGGGGCATTTAGCTAACAATATAGGAATCAAGGGATAGCAGTGAGGTACCCTTAACTCTCTGGAATAAGTAACTCTCCAAGAGCAGGTGATGGAAGCTTTCCAAGCAGTTTGCACTCACCAGCTCCCTTCCCATTGGAGAGGCATTGCAAGACCCTCAAAGGGCATCTGGACGTGCACTTAGGACAGGAATGCAAAGTCTCTGCTTTTCTGTGTGTCCACATACAGGATAAGCTTAACTTATAAATTCAAGAAAGATTAACAACTACAACTAATAACAACATAGAACACAACAGTATGTTGTAAAACAAATGTGGCTGTCATCATTCCCTCTCAAAAGAATTGGGGCAAATACAAGTATTTTGCAGGCCATAGTGAACCATGAATAATGAATATGATTATTCCTATACCCAGACTTACCCATATATAACTGCCCAGCAGAAAAAAGGTAACCCTAAAAAGGAAGACTACAAATTCCAGATATGCAACCCTTACCACATTCATTAGCTGGTCAGGAAATACTATCTTGGTCAAGACACAGCACAGTGTTGTACAAGATGTGGGGAAATAGAGTTTCATAGACACGAACATGGAAAGAAATAGATTAGATAAAATACATTTAAGCATTTTCTAGATGCATTACCATGCTTAAGAATTCAGTGATAAACATGGAACATGAATACAAGGGGAATAAAAGATTTCTAAAAGATTTGGTAGAACTATTAGAACAAAAAAATTAACTGAATATTAAAATTTTTACTAATATTAGCACAGAGGCAAAACCATAGGCCAATGGAATCAAAAATAAAACAAATAAAGCTTAAAAATTATCCAAACTAAAGCAAAGATAAAGACTGAGAAAATGGCTAGTCCTTGAGACCAGATCAAGTGGACAGAGATGAGCAGCCATGGCCAATTTACGACTTTCCTAATTTTGATGAAAACTTATAAATGCAAGGAGATTAAGCACAAACACACTCAGATGACTTCAAATGTTTAAAATACACTATAAATAGGAAAGAAAGCAAAAGGAGGCGGGGCCTCACAAAATACCAAGAAATGAAATAATATTAGCAGAACCATAAGGCCACTTGGAAACCACAGCAATCCAAAAGGCACCAGAAGAGTCTTGGGAGGCTGAGACTGTAAGGGGAAAATGCCCACTTAAGTTCTGTATGAAGCAAAAGTATCTTTCAAATCTAACAGCAAAATGCAGGGGTTTCCCTATTCAGGAGAATAGGAGCCAAGACATTTACCACCAGAAGAATGGAGAAGGAAATTTTTTAGATGAAAGAATAATGTTGAGTGAACCCCTGTCCCTGTCCCTGAATATAAAATCAGGAACCATTTCA
>NW_023411420.1:0-5091 GCF_903995425.1 Onychomys torridus
CACAAGAGAAAGGGTGGAATGAAAGGGCCATTGTAAGGGAAACAAAGCCCCCCCCCCACTAGCTCTGCTAATTGCAGATTCAGTGGAAAATACTGCACTCTGCCCCCACGCCCCATACCAGAAAAGTTAGCCCATCATGCTCTGCTAACAGGATGCTTGCAGGATGACCCCTGCAGTTGCGTTCGCAAGATAAATTGCTTGAGAAGGATGCTTGCCAAATAACCCCTTGCTAGATAAGCTTGGAATTTGTTTACCTACCCAGACTCTGAGAAAGACCGCAGAGACATCTGGCATCCAGGTGTCTGCACTCTGGGTGACCCCACTCCCCTGCCCTGGTAGAACCGCCTCATAAAAGGCCTGTGAGCCTCAAACTCGGGGTCACCAGCTACTCCTCGCGCTGGTGTCCCACAAGCTCATGTTAAAATAAAGCTTCTTTTGTGACCCGATATCGGAGTGGAGCTCTCTGTTTTGAATGCCGACCCTAACATTACTATGTAACATTTTCTCTGTACTCCCTGAGTTCAAGTCCTAACAATAGGCTGCCATCTGCTTTAAGAGGAAACCATGCCTAGGAGACATTCTGGACTTGGATCTCCTCCACTAGCCAGAGAGAACCTCCAGCTCAGAATCCCTACACCAGAGACCCTTGCCACCTCCTGAGTGCATGGAATGGAACAGTTGCCCACACAGAGATGTCCTTTCAGTGTTGACACGGTATTCCCTCTGAAAAACTTGGAAGCTGAATATTTATGGTGAGGATGCTTCTGGGACATAAGTATTGCCAACTGAGGCATGCTGGTGTAGGATACGGGACCCTGATTGAATGGCATTTGGTTGAGTTCAAATTCACATTTTTTTCCATTAAAGATAAAAAATAAGCAATGTAGGCAACTTTGGAAATGTCCAGAAGCATAGGAGTAGGTCAGGCAGTAAGAGCAAGCAAGACCAATATTGTTCTAGGGGTCACCATGTCTGTTGCCCACGTGGAAGACTGGCCCACTGAGCAAGCTACACTCTGGTCATCAGTCGGCTGGAAGGGCTTTACAATGACAGAAGTTTGGAAATTAATAATTTTGCATTCACTTATCATTTGGCAGTACACTAGACACTGGGCCAGTCATGGGCATTGGAAGCATGCAAAGCAAATGCTTCTTTTTATGCTTTAAGCTCTGGTCCAGAGAGCTGACTTTATGTACTTAATTGTTGTTGACAAAACTGCTTTTCATTGATGCTTGTTTACTGTTAGAAGCTTGTACCTTCTGCCACAATGTCTTGTATGTATTGTTGCCATTTTGTTTAGAAAGCATTAAATTACACAACGGCTGGTCCTTCATTTTTCCAGCCATCCTGGGAAAGAAGTGTAGGATTCTTGGCCCGTCCCATGGGTGACAGAGTGTGCACCCAGAGGCTTGTTGGATGGTCCTGGTCCATTCCATTGGTTAGAGTGTATGTACCCAGAAGCTTACGGGATGGTCCTGGTCCATTCCGTGGGTGAGAGAGTGCATATCTAGAGATTTGTTGGATGGTTCCAGCTCAATCAGTGGTTGGGAGAGTGCAAACCCAGAGGATCATGGAGACTCTGGGGTGGCCGGTAATGACCTTCGAGTCCCAATCGCTCCTAACTTGCTTGATTTGTGGGATTACTAGAAAATTTTGTTTGGATGGCTTGGGCTTTTTTGTTTGGTTTGGTTTGTGTTTCGTTTGTTTTTGAGACAGGGTTTTTCTGTGAGCTCAGGCTCCTCTCCAACTCTCAATCCTCCTGCCTCAGTCTTCCCAGTGCTGGGATGCATTCTGATTCCCAGCTTTGACCAAAGGATTGCCAAGTTGTGGGTTGAGTGGCATGGGTGGCCTAGCCGCAAGGCCTGTGTCCCAAGCTGTTTATTCTGTTGGTCAGTCATGACCTGTGCAGCCTGGAGGTTGTGTGTCAGAGTGGTCATCCTCCACTTGAAAGGTGGGGACTTGGGGTGCAGAGTGGCCTCTATGTGCTTCATTTCTCCATAACTATACCACTAATTTGATTTGGCTGCCAGAACCTGATGGTCACAGAGCCTTCTAGAAACTGTCTAGCCTGGAGCGAGCTCTACTTGGTATTCACGACATCACCACCCTCTCCACTGACAAGCAGAGTGGGAGATGCGGACACCTTGGGTACCCACTCACCACACAGAGCTTGCAGGCTGAGACACAAGCTGGGCTTCTGCTTTGTCTGAGTGTTCTATTGCTGGTTCTTATTAACACACTTTCACTTAGTGAGTTAGGCCGTGGGGGAGGGGCTCTCTCCCCTTCTTCCCCTAAGGGACCCGTTCAAGCGAAGTAAATTTTATTTTAAATCCAACAGACAATATAATGGTGGCTGTTGTGTGCCATCATCATACCTGTTCTAGGTGCCGGGGATAAAACAGTGATGGGGCAGAGAAGCCCCTCTGCACGTGTGTTCTGTGACACTATTCACATGGAGATACAAACAAATGTCTGTTCACCCTAAATATGGAACCAACGAGAGACCAAAGTACAGATATCTCCACAGTCAAACTTGGTAAACCAGTGAATTTTATTGGGGTCGTTTACAGGAATATGGGTGAGGGGTTACTTGCAGGCACAGAAGTGAGTCAGACAACTGCATCACCCAGCAGGTGACAGCTCATGAAAGCTTGAAGCTTTGAGAATATGGAATAACCTCAACATGTTAGAGAATGTTCTTTCCGGGTAGCTCTGTTGGTGCAAGCCTCTTTCCAGGCAGCTTGACTGGTCTCTGCTTCTTCCAGGAACTTGTCTCAGAGTGTTTCTTATCAGTCCTTGCATGCTTGTACATGCTTGCACATGCTTGGGGAGGGAATGGCCTAGTGTGTCTGGTCCGTTTCGGGAACTTCCTGTAAGCCTTTGAGCTGTTGACTTACTAAACTTAAGCAGCTTCCCTGCAGGGTGGAATGTTTCCTCTTCCCGCAGAACATCATGTTTCATCTCCCTTTAACATCCTGTGTCCTTAAGTTCCTGCAGGTTGGAAGGTTTTAATCTAAGAGAAAACTTCCACACAACAATGATATAGGAAGCCAGGGACTGTCAGGGGTGATGCACACCAGGAAGTAACTACAACTGAGTGGTAAGAGGTAAGAGGGGATAGGGCCATTTTAAATCTGAGCATAACACTTGAAATAAGATGCGAGCACATAAGGAACCAGTCATGTGCATGGCATTCCTGGCAGACAGACTTCAGGGGGCAGAGACGAGCTTGGCGTGTTCAGCAGAATCAATGTGGGAGAATGGGAGGTAGACCGTGTCAGCTCTTCTGAATGTGTGGTCATCCCAGGACTGGCCAGGATAGGCAGCGAGTGACTAGAATGCTTTAATTGGGTTAGGTTGAAAAGAAGAATATTGTCTTACTTAGGGCTTCTATTGCTACAATGAATAAATAATATAATGAAACACCATGATCAAAAAGCAGGTTGGGGAAGGAAGGGTTTACTTGGCTTACACAGTCTATCATTGAAGGAATCTAGGACAGGAATTCAAACAGGGCAGGACCCTGGAGGCAGGAGCTGATGCAGAGGCCATGGATGGGCACTGCTTACTGGATTTCTCCTTTTCATTATCTGCATGAGAGTGATCATTAATAACCACACAGCACAGTCAATACATGGCTGTCTTGAAGTCCAATGCCATTAGTCCCAGGCAGATTTTTTGAACAAGGGCAGAAAGCAGCCACATTTTTCTCCAAAATATCACAAGAACAGTCTCTAGGCCATTTACCAATATTCTTCCCTCTGAAACCTCTTGAACTTGGTGTTCATAATCTAAATTGCTCTCAGCACCACCGTGTTCCATGATCCTACTAGGATGACCCAGTAAGCCCCCCTTAAAGTGTTCAGCCACTTTTCTAGTTCAAAGTCCCAAATCTTCCATAATTCTCCAACAAACATCGTGGTCAGGCCCATCACAGCAACACCCCACTCCTGGTACCAACTTTTGTCTCAGCCCAGTCTTCCATTGCTGTGGAGAGACACCATGACCATGGCAGCTCTTTTTTTTTTTTTTTCATTTCAACTATTTGAAAACAACTTAAATTTTTAGACAAATGATTTTAGTATATAAATATGATTTTGTTTTTTTACAGAATATAAAGGTTTCCCTCATTAATCTTCCATGTGAAGGGGATGACAGGCCAGAAGAAAGACACACTCTGCACACAAAGTACACCTTGTATGTGTGGCACTGGAGACAAATGGTTGTCGTGCTCCTGCACATAAATTAGGACCGAGGGGGCATCACACAGTAGGGGAATGTTCTAGTCAATCGGATACAAAAAGAAACGTGACACAGAAACAGCAAATAAGGCCAAGTCAGCAGCTTTAGTTAGGGACTCGGCTTCTAGGGGCTTGTGAGGCTACAGAGTGCACCCGGACACGGCAGGGCAGAGCTAGTGGGGGCTCAACGAGGGCGTTCCACTACAGCAATGAACTAAAGGAAATGAAAGGGAGCGTGAGTGTTAGTGTACTCAGGGCATGTTAGACCAGTGTCTGTGCAGCATGCTAAGTTAGTCACAACGTCTTCACTGGTGTGGATGTTAATGGTCTCGTTCCTGCCTCTTCTTTCCACACTCAGGCATGTCTTATTTTAGATGGAGTATAGCTTTTATCTACTATTTCATCCTGTAAAGACATGTGACGACAACGTTCATTCTGGGCCAGAGGATGACCAGCGACCTTATTTATAAACTGTTCCAGTCCCTGCTTCCTTTCCTCGAAGAAATTATCAAATGTTCGCAAAACTGCTTTCCCAGGGAGGGGAGAACTACCCCCTTGCTGGTGCTGTCTAGTTCACTTCGAAGCCATCCAAAGTCACTGTATCTCCTTCTCACAGTAGATTGCTTCAGTTTGAAGATAGGAAGATTTGTCTTGACCCTGATCTCGTTGGTGGTGAAGCAGCCCGGCTGACCCCCAAGGCCTGCAGGTTGCTCACGTGGATCTCCAGGAAGTTGCTGGGCGGCCCATAGGCGTCGTTCAGGTTCTGCAGCTTGGTGACCAGCTGCGGGGTGTCCGCTATGGTCTCCACCATGCTGTAGTTGTGGCAGCCACCACCTCCTCCTATCTCTCT
>NW_023411421.1:0-395 GCF_903995425.1 Onychomys torridus
GTATTCAACTCTGGTTATGAAACTGATACGAACCACAGCTCCTCTTACATACGTGCTCTTTAGTTTAATAGTGAGAAATGCATTGGGTTCGTGGAACTGTGTAAAAATATTTGAGCCCAAAATTCACTTTACCATAAATGAACTCTTGCTTGTAGGAAGACACAAATTGTGGGGTTTAACTCCGTTTCTGACGGGAAATTCAGACCAGTGTTCTCATCCATGTAACACACTCTGTTTTAACGTAAGAAGCAAGCACTTCTTTCCAGTGTCTCCAAAACAGCAAGAAACATGAGCATGCCCAGACAAAAAGAACTGTGTTTCCTACTCATACGGACCATATGTAGTTCAACTCTACTTATGAAACTGATAGAAACCACAGCTCCACTTACATAAAT
>NW_023411422.1:0-7051 GCF_903995425.1 Onychomys torridus
CTCCTAACCCTTTCATTTCTCTTTATGAATTAGACACTTCAGTATGCCAACATGTTCATCAGTATATGGTGAAGACATTAAATAAATTTCCCAAGGGCATTTGGTATTGCCACATCATAGGTGACATCACAGAGGATGCTAGGGCTCTCCAGGATATAATAGAATGTCCAGGGAAGAGCTGCAGATGTCATGGGAACTGACATTGCTTCCCTGCTAATGAGCTTTCCTCATAATACACTACAAGTCAAGCTGACCTTTGCAGGAGCCTCTGTTGGGAAACAAGGGAAGCCCTTCAGCATCCCCTTCATCCAAAGCCAGAGATCTCTCTCCAATAGATTGGACATCCTTTATTGTTTTTCATGTGTGGAACTGAATCTTTATCTCCTACTGAAATATTATGTACACAAGGTAAAGATATCATAGAAATTTATATATGCTACAGTTCTTCATAACTTCCTGCATCTCCTTATCTCCTTAGTCACAAGACATTAAAGATTTAATGCTGACTGATAAGGACAATTGTTAAACAATTTCCTGTTAAAGAGTCTATAGGCAACAGCTAGGCAGAGATATGCTAGAGGAAGAGGATGACATAGCCTAGGAACGAGTACACATTGGAGTGTGATATAGTCATACATCTCAGTGTGACTAAAAATCTGTGTCAGCAGCATGTGTGTAATGGTTGTTGTACTCACTGTTGAGTAGCTCAACGTGTTCTGCTGTTACTGGGTAGTAAAGGTGTCCAGAGAGCTGGAGCCTTCCACACAGAACATGAGTTTCCTATAAAGCAAAGTATATTCAGGAAAAATCCTTTGCAAGCCCCTTCATATATAGGAACACAGAAAAAATGGTTCCACTGGACAGTCCAGATTATTTGTTCTTAATTTGTCCAATACTCTGACCATTTAAATTGTATTAACACTAGTTCCTCTTGTTATGATGAACCCTTATTGTTTGATTGATTCTTAATTTTATGTTTGCTACTGTTATGAATCATAATTCAAATATTTGATGTGCAGGATATCTAATGTGCGACCCCCAATGGGATGGTGACCCACAGGTTGAGGACCACAATTCTGAATGCAGAAAGAAGTCTGCACAAATCATGACAGTGATGCTGGGGCAGTGTCATTCTTAATTTTTATTATCAGACTGAATTAAACTAGTCACCTGGGAGGAGGGAACCTCAATGAGAAGTTATATAGATCAGATTTACTTTGAACATGTGTCTGTGGGATTTTGTTAATTGTTCATTGAGATAAGGCTCCCTTAAATGGGCAAAATCATTTCATTGTCTGTAACCTGTACTGTGTAAGTATGAAGAACATAGAGCATAATCATACATGAACAGGCAGCATGGGTGCATTTGTTTATCTCTGCTCTTGGATGTGGATGTGATATGATTAGTTGAGTTCCTACCTTGATTTCTCCAAAATGGAACTCTTACATAGAATTGTGGGCTATGATCAATTTTTTCCCATTCTAAGTTGCTGTGCCTGATAACTCAATGTAATAAAGATGTTAAGAAATCACTCTATGACAGAGAGGTTTTCACAAGTCAGTGAGATGTGTATTTCATGAAATGCTCAACAGCACCATGTCTGTCTCAGAAGAAGAGATCCTACTTGTTCGTTATTTGTCAGCACTCTTACCCTGCCAAGAAATGTCAAGAAACACAACAGAATCCACTAACAAGAGTTTTATTAATATAGGAAAGAGAAAATTACGTGAGAGGCCTGCGGAAAACACAAGTGAATAAAGAAGGCATTGGGAACATGGTATCCACTTATAAAGGCTGGGCCGCACCTGCATACACAGGCCCATGTGTCTATTCCATGCATTTGCATAGATCACATGGTTGCGCTGTGCACTTCACACAACCTTGCAAAGCCACAGGGTCCTGGTCATGTGAGATGTTTTGACCTAGAAATGGCTATTTTGACCTGGAAATGGGTATTTTGACCCAGAAATGTATATTTTGACCTGGAAATGGCGAGGTGAAAGTGTCTAGGTCTTCTGGGCATGCACAATATGGGTGGTTCATAATGAATCTCTATCACTACTTCTTCCTAAACCCAACCTGTGTTTCCCTGTTAAAGTTTTTCAAAGACGCTGAGACACCCAAAGACTCTCAAACTTCTTCACCCTGTCAACAATTGTCCCCTGATATTGTCTTGCCATATCAAGTGCTATGCTAAATTCTTCTAATGTGTTTTATACAACAAGCTTCACTTCAATGAATGTATTTTTCTTTGAATTTCCTGACCACTAAACTTTTCAGATATGGGGAATGACTTGGGCCTTAACTATGAATTTCCATCTTATGCTATGTCCTTCCATGAAGGTCAGAAGAAACTCCTTAAAGCTGAGAGCAAAGTAGCACCATAAATTGCAGGTTGAAGGGGTATAAGTAATGACTTTAGTTTGAATATTAACTCAAGGGCTGATGTACACACATCCCCATCAAAATTTCTTGGTGTCCCTCTAACTTTTTTGCCTCTTCATTAAGAGTTCTGTAAACAGATCTTTGACAAATGTCCTCCTTCAAAAGTAAATAGACCTTATCAGATGTGAAAAGTCACTTTGATTTTGTCCTTCTCCAATGACATGTAACAGGCCCTTTTGAGCTACTTCCAAGGTTATCCAAAGAGAATAAGGTCTTGGGCTAGGAACTGAAATAACCACAGGTATAGGTTTAGAATACAATTCTGAGGAACAGAGTGCATATCAAGGGCAGAACAGCAGGAACACCCAGGAAATTCTTGGTTATGTCTTTGGCACTTTAGCCTCTCAGCATGTCAGTTTCTTCTACCTAGAGAAAGATGGATAGGGATGCCCCATGGATATGGGTCTTGTCACAAGGCATGACCTACAAAATGTCTTCTTTAACAACTGGGACTTTGTTTGTTTGCATGTTTTTTTGGGTGGGGGTGATGAGCTAGCATGTATATGAGCTAAGCTGTACATCTCTTTCTGGTGAACATCTCTTTCTGGGAACAGAGGAATCTGATCCTAAACTTATAAAAAATGCTGAAAATGATGTGTTAAAGCAGAGAATCACTTCACTTGGTTGAAAAAAAATTAACACTTGTCTTCATGACTCTTACCAAATATTTTCTGTGGCTCCTGTCCTTTGCCATTTAGAATGACTCACCAGCTAGCTATTCATTAACCACTTTCAGATAATAAAACCAAAGAAGATAAAGAGGGAAGGTGCAAATCGATATGTTTGATCCTAAATATACAGTTGTGTTTGCCTGTTCCAATCTCAGAAATCTACCCATATCTAGATACTCTAATAACAAATAAATGCCACCTGTCCCCACTGGTGTATTTTAATAGAAACACATAAACTATTTTGGTGACTTACTTGAACTCATGTAGTGTACACTGAGTCCAGTTATTTTCTTCTTGTCTTTCTCTTCTTATTCTTATACTTGTTTGCTTGGTTGAGTGGAAGTTAACCACCCCAATTAAAATGGGGGTATTTAAAAAAAAAATAAACTTGTGTAACAGAATATGTTTGGGAGTTGTAAAAGTTTTTCATTGAAAAAATAAGAAATTAAGAGCATCATGTTACATGCTGGGGTCAGAAATCAGGGTCAGCAAAGCTTGCAAAAACAGATTTATTTTCAGCACTTTGATGAGAGCAGCACTGTATTTTGTGTTATTTTTTATTTTATAATTAATTTAATTTTATATATCATCTACAGATTCCCTGGTAATCCCTCCTCCTGCTTCCCTGCCCTCCTCTCATTCCACACCCATTCGCATCTCCTGCAGGGCAAGGACTCCCCTGAGGTTTTAGTTCAGCCTGGTAGATTCAGTCAAGGGAGGTCCAGTCACCACCTGCCTTCATGCAGGTGGAGCAAAGTGTCCCTGCATAGGCCCCAGGCTCCACAAAGCCAGCTCAGGCAAAAAGAACATGTCCTAGCCCCACTGCCTGGGGGCCTCCCAAACAGTTCAAGCTAATCAACTGTCTCACTTATCTAGAGGACCTGATCCAATTGTGGGCTCCTCAGCTATTGTTTCATAGTTCATGTGCTTCCACTAGGTAGGCTATTTGTCCCTGTGCTTTTTCCAACCATGGTTTCAATATCTCTTGCTCATATAATCCTACTCTCTCTCACTGATTGGACACCCAGATCTCCACCTCAGGCTTGGGTGTGGATCTCTGCATCTGCTTCCATCAGATAGATGAGAGTTCTATCATGACAGTTAGGGTCTTTGGCCATCCAATCACCAGAGTAGGTCATTTCAGGCACTCTCTCGACCATTTCCAATAGTCTATTGTGGTGGTATCTTTGTGGATTTCTGGGGACCTCTCTAGCATTTTGCTTCTTCCTATTCCCATGGGGTTATCATTTATCATTGTATCTCTTTCATTATTTTCCTCCTTCCTTCCTGATCCAGCTGAGACCTATTGCTCCCCTAAGCTCTTTCCCCTGACCCTTGTCCTTCACCCTCCCCCCCCCCCAGCTATCTGTATGGGTTTCCTCATGCAGATCTCATTTATTTGTCTGTCACTGGGCAATTCCTGTGTCTTTCTCAGGGTCCTCTTTACTAGGTGGCCTCCCTGAAGTTGTGAGTTGCAGTCTGGTTATCATTTGCTTTACATCAAGTATCCACTTATGAGTGATTACATACATATACCCAAGCAATGCTCAATCATACCACAAGGACACAGGCTCAGCTATGTTTGTAGCAGCATTGTTTGTAATAGTCAGAAACTGGAAACAACCTAGATGCCCTTCAACTGAAGAATAAATAAAATATGGTACTTATACACAATGGACTACTAATCAGCAGAGGAAAAAAATGACTATATATCTGATATTAGACCTTTATTATGTGATAATTTTTGTTTTATTTCACTAATTATATCCACTGTGTATATTTTGGATATGAGACTATTATCAGGTGTGAGTTTTTGTTCTATTTATCTGATTTCTTGTGTTTAATAAGTGTATTTTGGATATTGGACTATTTCTGAAGAGTAATTTTGTATTTTTCTAATTTCTTTAGTTCCATGTGTATATTTTAGACATTAGAATTATAACAGATTAGAATTTTGATTTATGTATCTGATTTATTCCATTCAATATATTTAATTTCTATCTTAGACCTACCAGTGAGAATTTGGTTCTTTCTAATTTTTTGATATCAGTATATATAATCTTTGGATATTAGAACTTTATAAGTTGACAATATTTGTTTTATTACCTGATATCTTGATTTTAATATGGATATTTTGTATATGTGACTTTTATGTATTTCTGGTGCCATAGAGAAAGGGACTGTGTGAAATGTAATTGTGATGACATGGAAAAAGGAACCTTGGGAATTATAGTTTTGGGGACACAGAGAAGGCACTGTGAGAAATGTAGCTCTGATATTGTAAATAAAGGAACTTTGGAATATGTAGTCACGATGAAGAAGTGAAAGTCACTATGGGAAATATATTTATGATAATATACAGAAAAGTACTTTGGAAAATGTAGTTCTGATGAAGCAGAGAATGGCACTGTGGGAAATGATGTTCTGATGACGGGGTGAAAAGAACTGTGGAAAATGTAGTTCTGATGAGGTAGATAATGGAACTGTGGGAAATCATGTTCTGATGACCTAGATGCAGATACTATTGGAAAAGGGGTGTTGATTACATAGACAAAGACAAGATGGGAAATCTAGTTCTTATGGCATAATGAAAGACACTGTGGGAAATGTAGTTCTGATGATGCACAAAAAGGCTCTGTAGGAAATGTAGTTCTTATTACATAGAAAAAGGAAGTGTAGGAAATGCAGTTCTGATGATGTAAATAAAAGAATTGTGGGAAATGTAGTTCTGTTGAGGCAGAGAAAGGCAGTGTTGGAAATGTAGTTACAATGACATAGGGAAAGGCTCTGTGGGAAATACACTTCTGATGACAGAGACAAAGCCATGTTGAGAAATATCAGTCTGATGAAGCAGACAATGTCACTGGGCAAAATGTAGTTCTGTCACATACAGTAAGGCACTGTGGGATATGTAGTGATAATTACATAGAGAAAGCAAGTATGGGTAATGCAGTTCTAATATCATGAGGAAAGGAACTGTGAGAAATGTAGTTCTGAGGACATAGAGAAAGAAACAGTGGGAAATGGAGTTATGATGACAAGCAGAATGGTACTGTGGACAATGTAGTTCTCGTGACATAGTGAATGGAAGTTTGGGATATGTTGTTCTGTTGTCATAGAAACAGGCTTCTATGGGAAATATATTTCAGACGACACTGAGAAAGACAGTGTGGGAAATGTAGTTCTGATGACATGGTGAAAGGAACTTTGGGTAAAATAGTTCTGATGAGATGGAGAAATGCACTATGAGAAATGTAGTTCTGATGACATAAATCAAGAAACTGTGAAAAATGTAGTACTCTGACATAGAGAAAGGAAGTGTGGGAAATGTTCTGATGATGTAGATAAATGAACTGTGGGAAATGTAGTTCTGATGACATAGAGAAAAGAACTGTGGGAAAACTAGTGTAGATGATGTAGATAAAGGCAAGTTGGCAATGTAGTTCTGATGTCATAGAGACAGGCACTGTGGGAAATGTAGTTCTCATGAAACAGAGAAAGGCAATGTGGGTAATGTTCTGTGGGAAATGTAACTGTGATGTCATATAGAAATGAAGTGTGGTACATGTAGTTCTGTGACATACAGAAAGGAATGTTGGAAATGTTGTTCACATGACATAGAGAAAGGCACTGTGATAAATGTAGTTCTGATGATGTACATATAGGAACTGTAGGAAATGTAGTTCTAATGACACAGAGAAAGGAAGTTTAGGTAATTCAGTTCTGCTTAGATGCAGAAAGGAAATGTGGGAAATGTAGTTCTCATGACACTGAAAAAGGCACCATGGGAAATGAATTTCTGATGATGTAAATAAAGGAACAGTGGGCAATTTCATTCTTATTAAGCAGATACAGGCATTGTGGGAAATGTCAATCTGAGGAAGCAGAGAAAGACACTTTGGGAAATGTAGTTCTGACAAGATAGAGGAAGGCC
>NW_023411423.1:0-2775 GCF_903995425.1 Onychomys torridus
AATTGGCCATTGCACAACAGAGAAAGAAATCTGGTGGAAAATGGCTTCTTCCTTCAGACCAGAAGAGGTGGAACAGTGGAATTGGCCTGCAGACAGAGGTGGGGCCTTCAACATGGGGATGGGTCACTGTGTATACTACAGTGGGCATTAGACTAGGCAATAGCTTGATCATAGACTGCAGTTGAGTGCATTGAGCTACAGGGTCTCCATTACAAAGGACTGATGGGGCATGGTGAGTAACTTTCTCTTTAATTTCCCTGAATGCATTAATTCCTTCCATGTTGATGAAGAGAGAAATTATCAGCTGGTGTTAAGTTTATGGAGGATATCTTGAACTACTAAGTATTCAGGTTCCAATTTAGCGAACTCTCCTATGAAGACAATTCCAATCCTGGCTGATACAGTGAAATCAGCCAAGAGGTTTGAGATACAGGCCATTTTCTGTAATTCCATGTGTTAGCATTCAGTGACTATCATTTTACATGGGACAAAGTCATACATTCTTCCATTAATGGTATTCACACTACCATGGTGTGCCTACTACATTTTCAATGTCAGTATACTTATATATGCTTTTAATGTTTTTATCATTTAAAATATTATTAGTATTGTTTTTAATATTCATTTTCTTTGAATGCCTTACTAAGAGTTTTTTTTTTCTCTTTTTCTATGTTTCCCAATTTAAGAATTTTATTTCTGGCTGGAGAGATTGCTCAGAGGTTAAGAGCACTGGCAGCTCTTCCAGAGGTCCTGGGTTCAATTCCCAGCAGCCCCATTGTGGCTCACAACGACATAATGAGATCTGGGGCCCTCTTCTGGTGTGCATGCATAAATGCAGATAGAATACTGTATTATAAAATAAATAAATCTTAAAACAAAAAATTGATTCCATTTTTTAACTGTTGTTGAAGTATTTATCTATATCATTTTATAGCAGTGCTTCTCAACCTTGAAGGTCATGGCTCCCTTGCGGGAATCAATGACCCTACCATAGGACTGGACAAAGTTTGTCAGGAGGTGCAGATATTTATATTATAATTTATAAAAGGAACAAAAATAGAGTTATGAAGTAACAGTGAATATAATTTTATACTTGGGGTTCACCACATCATAAGAAACTGTATTAAAGAGGCTCAGCATTAGAAAGGTTTTGAACCCTTGGTTCTGGTCAATATCTCCTGTAGCTCAGGTTTGCCTCACATTATATAATTGAGAATTGTGTTGAACACCTAATTCTGTCTCTGTCTCCCAGTGCTGGAGAGATAGTTCTGCAACACCTTCCAGATTGGGCCTTGACTGGTCAGTGGGAAGGAAAAATAGAGCAATGAATGAGTATGTGCAAACTTCCCTAGATTTTATTGTGAATTTACAAATGAACTGGGACTTGTATAAGAATTGAGTTCACTAACCAGCTGTAAAGCAGGTGTAGTCACAGCAGAGCGAGAGGGATGAGCAAGAAAGAGGTTGAAAACTTGCGTTCTGTGATAGTAGTTGACCTTAGCTTCAGGCTGAATGGTGGACGTCGATAGGTCCTTGAAGGGAAATGGGGAGGCTGGCTCCTGAAGTCCTGGGATGAAGTCCTGTAGCTGTGTCCATCCTCCATGGTGTGGCTGGTCCTGGGATGAAGTTCTGTCATGCCTTGTTCTGCAGCTGTCCATCCTTCATGGTGTGGCTGGGAACCTTCTGTCTGACAAGACACTGGTGACATAAAAGCTTAGAGAAAAAACTCATTCTTATTTTATTTTTGGAGTTGACATTTATCTGAGGTAGATCTGGCCTGTCTGGATGGAGACATGTTAAAAAGGTGGCTGTGATGTTTTAGTACTCTGCTTAATTTTTACCTGAGACAAGCTTTATTTAAGGCAGTTTATTTAAGGCACCTGCTTGTTTTGTTAGTTTAGCATTCGGGATACACAAGTGATCAGTTGCTGAGTATTGAATAGTGATAGATTGTTATATCTTTACCGCCAGGATATTTTGATGGTCCCTTTTGCCTCCGGCCCTGTGTGGCCCTAGTTGGGAAAGGGGTGATATTTTATTCCTTTGGAATTGGTTACAAGGCAGTGGATCCTGGTGTCCTCTGGAGCTTGAGAGTAAGGAGAACTTATTTTTTGAATAGGACAGGCAAAGATCTTGGCCCTGTCTGTGGCACATTGAGAAACACCAGTCTCTTTATTTTCTCTTTGTCATGTTTTGTGCGTTTCTTTATATTATGTAGGTCATGATGCGACATTGGGAAGCATCGGTGAACTTGGGATTATTCCTGATACTTATGTATTAGCAAGAAAAGCTTGCTATCTCTCTCTCGATTAACTTACTGTCTATTATGTTTTTGATAATATGTAGACGAAATCAGAAATATCTCGAGCTTATGCATAGCCCGATGGTAGTGACCAGCTTGTTTGACATCTCACTTCCAAGTCTCAGCAGGTCCGACAACTATGAAAAGGAGTCCAGGTGGCCTCATACCTACTACAGCCAGAGAAACATCCCAGGTAGTGGATCCTAAACACGGATCCTTGACCTCTCGAGGCGCTGTTGGCCCCAGGACTTATCCTATTATTTAGTAGAAGTTACTAGGGATACAACTAAGGCCCTGTAGTTGCGCTTGCCCTGCTATAGACATTGCGTAAGGCTTCCACTATGTCCCAGTCCCCTTTCTACACATTTAAATGTTTACTGGTAGCGCTCACAAGGACATCTTTAAAGAGAGTTTTTACGTGATAAAAATCATTTTGCTCATGTAGGTCTTCTGATGTTTTCTTACGCTATGTG
>NW_023411424.1:0-26547 GCF_903995425.1 Onychomys torridus
TAATATCTCCAATAGAGACATCATTGATTTATGGCTCCCCTCATAATGAAATGAAATATTCTCACTCAAAGTTAAGATGGCAGCAGTATGGTTTGAATGGAACTCTAGAAATTAGTTCTTTTATTAACGAACCTATTCAATGGCATGGAGATGGAACGTCAATTCCTTATCTGCAATTAGGCAATTTCACTCAGACAAAATTGTGGAAATTAGCAAATGCCCTCCACCCTCTTCAAGCACGGGAAGGAAAGTTAAACACTGAAGATGATAAATACACTTGGTGATAAGGCTCCACAAAAACCAGTTCCCAAGACCGTTGATAATCAACCAGCCTAAGATGAAACCACAGTAAACCCCAATGATGAAGAGGCTGCTTATAATGAAGCTACAGATGAATTTGCTTCCTACTTCAACAGACAGACATCTCCTAAGATTTTCATCATGACATCAGATAGATCTCATGGGGGAACAGTACGACTCTGTGAAGAGCTCTCAACAGTTATACCAGATTCACTTGTTTATTACAGAAGAGGACTGGCTCTGAAAATATTATTCCACAGTGCATTGCAAGAGATTTTACAGACCTGATGGTTATTAATGAAGATGGCAAAACACCAAATGGTCTTATTGTGAGTGACTTGCCAAATGGTCCAACTGCTCATTTTGAAATGAGTAGTGTTTGTCTCTTAATTTCTTTACGAAGATGAACACAACTCATTTTAAAATGCCTGGTTTATTCCAATAGGCATTTGGTTCTTTAATTGCTCTGAGCAGGGGATTCTTCTATGATGACAGGAAAGGTCTGAACTGAATTTGCTGTGGGGGGCCTGCATGAGGCCCCTCTGGGAGTTTCCCAAGGACAGAGGCAAAGGATTACTTTGTCTGTCTCTTGTTGATTTACATTCGTTGGTCCAAATGTTTACCCTTACCACATACCTTCTGTATAATCCAGAAAGGAGGGGTGTTGTGTTGCTCTTGTTCCTGGAATAATCATTCTTTCTTGGAACGCCCTGTTTACAGTCCCTTTTCAAATGTCCTTGTTTTCCACACACACAACATCTGAAATTCCTCAAACATTTTGAAATTGCTTCTATCCACATATGATCATGGTCTTGAGACTCAACATTAATTGTGTTCCTGATCCAATCCTCCAAGGGTCTAGATCTTGCCTTTAATGGCCTGATTATTCTTTTGCATGCTGCAATGATCAGTCTAACCGTTCAATATGTTCTTCTTAATATTCTATCAGCAATCTTCTGTACCAGGATCATCATAGGTGAGTTTTGCCATGGCCTCAACAACCTCAACAGTATGCGGATTATTGGCCTTGCTTTGATTGACTCTTTGTGGATTTCACATCATGCATTCTATCCCACTCATCACTCTGTGAGCTCTCATCTGCACTCTGCCCTTGTAACATTCCCTCCCAGAGAAAAACAAATATAAAAGAAAAACTGAAAACCAAACAAAGCAAAGAAATACAACCAAACCCAAACACCACATAAAAACAAAAGAAGAAGAAGAATCTTGCTGTCGAACCTTTATTGTCTTAACACATGATCAGTGGGAGGTCAGAAGAAGAAAATGCTAAAGATGTGTGCATAGTAGAGTACTATTTCAATATGAACTGTAGCATTTCAGATGTGTACAATTTATCAATCCAGAAACCACTTGTGTTAGGTTTTTGACAAGGGGTTTGTCTCTGTTTCACCTGTCTTGAGTAAAGCTTGACTCTAAAGTAATGAGCTAATTAATCTGGGACAGGAAATTTCAGTGTGACACCATGTTTCTGGATCACAGACTCCATTGTGTGAAACAGCATGCATCTGAAAGTCCTTTCAAAGAGAGAGCTGCAGGGAGCTTACTCAAGGTAAGTTGGTAAAGGTGGTTGCCAATGGATGTGTATCCTAGATTCAGACACTAAGAGGTCACTGCAGCCTTGGTCCAAGAGGCTTTAACTACTGCTAGAATTTTCAGCAGAACCTGGCATCATCACATAATGCTACTTTTCCAGGCACAGATAATGCAGGACCTCTGGAATCTTGGAGGCTTTTAAACTAGAGTTTAAAGAAAGCCTGTGAACTCAGAGTAATGTGTAGCAGGGGTAGATTCCATGTAAGGAGCCTCTGAGAGAGTGATGCATGAGGCCATGATGGTGAAGCATTGGCCACAGTATGAACCCATGGTGTTAGAGGTGTGAAGAACATGGAACACCTGTAGAGGAGACTCCCAGCCAACAACGGAAGACACTGAAGAGTGAGGCCACAGAAGCCACAAATACTAAGGCCATAGGGATAGGGATGCCCAACCCAGTCAGAACATACTGGATGTGGAGTCCAAGGGATTTTATGTACATTGTTTTCTTTCATTCTTGCCTTCTGTAAGTTCATGCAATACTCATTTTGGTCTGAATTTAGATATGAGCACAAGTTTGGGTGCAAGGCTCTCAGGTATTCTGCTGGAGTCTAGAGACACCAGTGGGATGATTGATAAGTTAATGAACAACCATAGTCAACAGTGAGAGGTGTCTTGAACCAGTATGCATCTCTCTCTGGTAGGGTGTAGATACCCCAGGAAGGGTAGCCTGAGGTAGAAGAAGTAGTTGAGAAAGTACATTATGGGGAGAGGGATGAGCTGCCAGAAGGAACATCCTGGAAGAACCGTGATATACATGCTGGGATTTCAGTTAATGCTAAAGGATGGGTCTCTCCACCACTATTCCAAAAGAAACAAACAAACAAACAAAAAAACAAAATAAAAGAAAACAAAAACAAAAAACTTTATTTGATTCCTTACTTTACATCCCAGCCACAGATTCCACTTCCTTCTCTCCTCCCAGTCCTTCCCCGTAACCCTCCTCTGTTCCCCTTCCCCATCCACTCCTTCCCATTTCTGTTTAGGAAAGGGCAGCTATCCCATGAATATCGGCAAAGCATGACATAGGAGTTGCCCTAAGACTCAGCACCTGCTCATATGTTAAGGCTGGGCAAGGAGGAGTAGAGTCCTCAGAGCCAGTGAAGAGTCAGCTTCCCTCTTTCTGTCCCTCTCTCCAGAGGCTCCTCTCTCCCCTTTCCTCTTATATAGTACAGTGATTAATTGTTCCACCATAGACTCCCGGTAGCCTTCTGTTTCTTGATTCTCATCATGATTAAGCAACTTACTCACATTCGGAGATACCTTCAATTAACATTTACATTTATGTTCAAAGCAATTTGATAAAATCTGTGTTTACTGTACCTCATTTTTTGATTTATTCACTCAGAATTACCTCCCTGGTCAGACACTGTTGACAACGAGGTGAACTGTGTCCCCTCAGCACAGAAACCAAGTACATGGCATTCATTGTATTTAGAAGGACAGGACAATTAGCTTTGGATAACACATGGAGGTGGTTAAGAGAGAAGATTTGTGGAGTGGGGTGAGTAAGTAGTTGAGAAGATTGCGTTAGCAGAAGACGCACCTGTCACTTCTTCTCTTGGTAAATTGATTTGCACCATTTACACATATTGGGAGTCACGTCTGAGAGCATGAGTCCCCCAATTTTAGACTCAAGTGACTGTCTCAAAGGCCCTGCAAGAGCCTTTCCTCTGACAGACGCCCCACTCCCTTACCCCTGTGATGAGGAGAAAGGAGAACAGAAAACAGTTAAAGGTATTCAAGACACGGGGCCCTCCAGAACAGCTGGAAGAACCATTGCCAACAGAGGTTATTGCTTGTCTCGTGGTATATAGATACCTACTGTGGAAATAGCAAATGGGAAGCTATGTAACCATGTAACTAGAACCTTGTCATAAGGCAATAACTGAGTCACAAGTATTAGGTACTTTGTATTGCTGTTGCAGGACATCACAGCCAGAGCAAATATAAAAGAAAGCATTAAATTGGACTCACGTTTTGTTTCCCGGGGTTGGAGATCAGGATGGCAGCAGGCACAGCAGAGAGCTCTCTTCTTGATCTGGGAGCACCAGGCAGAGAAAGCACTAGGAGCAGCAACTGTTCAAAGTCCACCTCAGTGACACCTCCTCCCACAAGGCCATCTATCCTAATGCTTTCCTAGCATTTCCTCCAATGCGGACCAAGGATTCAAGATTCATGTGAGTCTACGAGGCCATTCTCCTCCAAAGGCCACCAGTGCTGTCAAGCTCCAGCAAGACTGTTTGAGCAGGGACTCTCTGGCCATTTCGATCAGTGTTTTAAGAGCCTTATTTGAGATTACATTTGCTTCCTCTCCCCCTGGGGCTACTCTAGTCATTTCTGATGGGTAGTGTAAGGCCCTGCTTTGATGATGTTTCTTTGTCTGTATGCCACTTCTCCCTATCTGCTAGTTTTGTCTTTTTATTTTGCTAGCTATATGTTTAATTAAAACAACTCATTCAATACTGAAAGGATAAGTGTAATACACCATTTTTCATATGGCACATGATGGATGTAGTTTCGAAAATCAAGCACATGCTGTTTCTAGTTTTGAAGGTGTTACTGTAATCAAGGGAGGTGAAGATAAGAGTTAAAGAAGAGTGTATCTGGCCTTTGCCCTGTGCAGCTGAGTTCAGAACTTGACAAGTCAGCTGGGGATGTGATAGGATGAGCAGAGCCTCACCCTGTTGAAACCTGACCTGTCATTCACAGTGGGTTGACAACAGTGGGAGCAATCGCCTTTTTTCTTTTCTTTTTTTTTGGTTTTTTGAGACAGGGTTTCTTTGTGTAGCTTTGTGCCTTTTCTGGAACTCACTTGGTAGCCCAGGCTAGCCTCAAACTCACAGAGATCCGCCTAGGTCTGCGTCCCGAGTGCTGGGATTAAAGGTGTGTGTGCACCACTGCCTGGAACTAATGCCTTTTTTATTCAATACATCAATAAGGGGTTAACATGTGAAGGTTTCTGGATTTTTGTTGTTGTTGTTGTTAGTTTTTTCTTTTCCTGCTTTCTCCTGATATCAAACAGAGTTCACTGTTCATGTTTATTTTGGAGTTCCTTGGTCTTAGCTAGCACTAACTCAGTGTGATCTCTTGTAATTCTCAGATTTTTGTAAGAGAAAAATCAATGTGTGAAATAACAGTTAATGAAATCTAAGCAACAATGGTGTTTGCATACCTAATTGCAATAGACAAAACTGTTACAGTTTAACAATTTTCTGGGCCGATAATCTTAATTTCTCATGTTTTGTCACACATGCAATTTAGACTCAACCCTTTAAAAAAACTATTTTATTGGTTCATTGAAATTTGATACCAAATATTTTGATCTTATTTACCTGCAATTCTCTCCCCTTAACTTCGCCCAGATTCATCCCCACTCAACAGGTAAATGGATGGAACTAGAAAAAAATCATTCTGAGGGAGGTATCGCAGACTAGAAAAGACAAATATGGCATACATTTGTTTATACATTAGCTGTTGAATCTTTGATAAGCAGATTATGATCCATATAACCCAAGAGGTTAGATACAGATAAGGGTGAGAGAGAAGGAATTCCCTGGGAAGGGGAAATAGAATAGATAGTTAAGGATGAGTGGGGAGGGATGGGAAAGGGAGGATAAAATTGGGAGGATAGTAAAGAGGAGGCAAGAGTGGGATTACTGGGAAGGATAGCTAAAACTAAGTGCTGTTTGAAAAGTCACATGGAAACCTAATACAGTGGAAACTTCTTAAAAAGACAACTTCTATAAAATAAGTCTAAGTGAGAATCACCAGTAACAGGGGAGACAAAGCCCCAACTAGACATCTGTCACCACCAAATGCAACCACCAGTGCTGGAATAGATTACAACTCATCTAATTTGGTTGTTAGCCAAAGGGACCACATCACAATCCCTAATTAACCCAGGCTATTGCCAAGGCTGTTGGTTGCTCTCCACAAACTGATGGTAAGGTCTTACTGTTGACGACAACACCCATATAACTCACCAAACATGGATAAGTTGAGCTGGTGCCTATGTAGAGCCTTGATCCCTACTGAGTAGTAGTGTTAATCCTGGAAAGTACTTGTGCACTGCCAGAAGAAAAAGTTAAACACCAACGCACCCACAGACCTGCTGTGGGCACAAGTTTCTATCCTGCACACTGCTCCCAAATAACCACTTGGAGGCTTAGTATTAATTACAAATTGTGGGCCAATAGCTCAGGCTTGTTGAAAGCTAACACTTACTTCTAAATTAACCCGTATTTCTTAACCAGTATTTCTTCTCTGTGCTTTGCCACTTTGTAAGTTTTCTCAGTAGAGCATGTCCATCTTTTTTTCTCTGCATCTGTTCGAGACAGTCTCTACCCTTCCTCTTCAGAGCATTGTCTGTCTCAGGCTGTCTCCCTCAATCTCTTTCTGCCCAGCTACCAGCCAATCAGCTCTTTATTAACAACAAGAACAATGCATATTTACAATGTAAAAAGATCATTCCACAGCATTTCCCCTTTTTGTCTAATTAAAAAGGAATGTTTTAATTTTAACATAGTAAAATTATATACAACTGAAACAATTATCAAGTAAGAATTATAGTTACAATATTCAGTCCATTTGTATTTGGCAAAATTAGAGGGAACACTCTATTATGTATGTTATCATTGTGAGTCTAGAGTTTTATACCTAATTTACCTTTTATCAAAACTAAGTAAAACTAAAAGTTTAACTATTTAGTCTTTAACTTTATCAAAGACCCTAGAAGTGTGAAATGTTATTTAACAACAGGGAAGTCTGGCTGCCTTGACTGTCACCCAATGTTCTTCTGTAACATTGGGGGCTCCAACTTTGGCCTTTGGGCCTGGTATATCTGACAGACATTTCTCAGAAGCAGGGAAATTTGAAGGACTGTTGTTCTACCTTGTCTTGGCAATTTTTGGCAGTCATTTTTTTTTGTGTGTGTGTATTGCTTTTGTATTTTGCAACTGTACAGTGTCAGTAATTGAGGCAAGGTCAGTTTATGCCCAAATGACTAGATTTTGCCATAAAGAAAAACTCCATACAGAACTTCTTTGATGCCCATCATCTTCTTTGGATGTAAATTGGGGCTGTCTTGAGCAGATATGTCTCACTGTCATGAAAAGCCTTAGGTAATTAAACATATTCAATGCCATATTCTGTAGGTCTTTGAAGTATTTGAAGACTATCTATCATCTATCTATCTATCTATCTATCTATCTATCTATAATCTATCTATCTATCTATCTATCTAAATAAATAAATAAATAAAACTGTGTATGACCTTGAAAACATATCTCACATAACTATAAGTTTGACCATTATAGATTACTAACTACTAACCTGTATTTCCTAATTATATATTATATTTTTAAATGAGCCGTATAAGCAAAATTCCCCAAACAAGAGCAGATATATACATAGCGTATAACAAAATTAACCTTAAATTTGTATCCATATACAAAAATTCATACCAGTGTAAAATATTCAAGACTACTAGTTGCTTTTTTAGCTTAAAAGTAGATTCAATAATCTATCCTTTTATCCTATCATTTCTTTCTATATAGAGAAATTTGTATCTAACTCTTTTGTTACTATTTTTTTAAAACTATGACCAATAACAACTTGTAGCCAACTTCCTTTAAATTATAATGAACATCCATAACACATTCATGGGACTATGGGCATCTTTCTCTAGACTACTTTCCATTGTTTGGGGGTGCTGACATTTGTGAGAGAACCTTGAGAAAACTGAGAAAGTTATGAAGTCATAGCTGGGGTATTCTGTGAGGCTGGACCATCTCAGCCAGCATCCTTGAAGTTGTTCTGGATTCTGAGTCATCTGGGCCATCTGTTTATATTGCTGTCTGCTTCCATATCCTTGTTCTGAAAATACATGAATTAAAAGGTAATGTACATTACAAGTATGGTTATGTGGTATGCATAAGTCACTTAAAGATGATTTTTTTTTATGTTTGAGGAGGTAAAATGCATGTTACCTATCTTCTAGTTCTTTTATTTATTTATTTATCTATTTATTTATTTATTTATCTATTTATTTATATATCTACTTATTTATTTATTCATTCATTCATTCACTTAATACTTGTAGTCAGGATTTCAGAGAGTCTTCTCCACTCAAACCTGATTTTCTTTAATCCAGAATCAATCCATTGCTTCTCATCTCCTGCGGATATATGAATATAACCTCTTTCCCAAAGTCACATATCTTTTGAGTTAATTTTTGAAGTTAAGACATTTTTAAAACATATAGGTTGGTTTAATCTAGCAGCTTTCATAATGAAATGTGTTTTAGTGGCTATATTTTCTTTATCAGAAATCAGAAAATCTAAAGGCAACACAATAACAGACAGAATCCAGTTTCTGTCTATTTTCCATCTTTACATGGCATATTTTTTATATTACTTTAGTCCCTTTTAAATACTTTATTTTATTATTGTATTTTATTATATTATGTATTCATATTGTGACTCTCTACACCAATTTAACACTGACATGGACATTATATTTCTGGAATTGTTCTCACCCAATGAGGGCTATAGAAATTGTCACAAGGACCATCTCCAGTGACCTAGCAAAGTTTCTGAACTGTGCTGAGATTTAACATTTTCTGTGTCAGAGGTATCCATTTCTTATGCTACACCAGAGATTCTCTCTTCTGTGTTGTGTACTCTGAGGTCTCAGTTTGATTTCCTTGTCATTTCCAGTTTTGTCTCTGTTTGGGTTTGCTTTAGCCGTTCCATGTCTACTTTCAGGTCTTGAACAGTTTTCATCATGTTCTCGCTGCTCCTTTGTGTTTTCATAGACATCATTAAGGGTTTTCCATATCCTCTGTAAGGTCCTTGAACATATTCAGAATGGCTGCCTCAAAGTCCTTGTGTTTCCATGCTGGTGTCTTGGCCTCTGGGTTTGTGATGACTGAGGTGATTTTAGGTGTTGATATTTGTTCTTTGTTATATGGAAGCTCTTGGTTTCTGTTGACTTCTCTGGATCTTAGGAGAGTGTGGTTGTTGTGGTTCCCAGGTAGACAGTGCTTCTTCAGATTAGTGGATGGCAAAGAGGATAGAGGTGTGCTAGGTAAAAGGCCTTAGAGTTGTTCCAGGAAATAGCCAAGGGGATCCTGTCTACATGAAGAGATGTGGTCCCCAGGAAGTTGGAGGTGTGGTAGAAAATGGGCCTTATGCAAGTAGGATGACCTAAGGCAAAGAATAATCTGGAGAGGCTGTCTTGAATGGGCTAGGGGACCCTGGGTCTGAACCAAGAGTTGGAGTCTCCAGTGAATGGAGCCGAGGTGGGAAAAGGGGACATGTATCAGGTTTTTATGTATCTGAAGGTGAGAGTGGAGAGATCATAATGGAGGACAGGAAGGATGGTGTGACTCCCCTCTCTGAATCCCTGCCAGATGTAACAACTGGGGTCCCAGGTACAAAGTGCTTCTTGGTATTGGGGTCAGACAAGAAGGAATCAGGATAAGCTGAATTGAGGGATTGGGGAGGAGAGGGTCCACAGGAAGAGGAAAGCTGGGTCTACTGAAAGGTTTAGCATGGTCCCCAGGTAATGAAGTAGCACTGATGGACAGGCTCCTGCAAGCAAGCTGCTACAGGGCAGTGGGTGAGAATGAGAGACTGTAACGTGAAACGTGAAGGACAGTGGAAATCTCCCACTGCAGCCCAGTGTGGGTTCCAGGTAGAAAGCTTTTCTACATAGAGGTTTCAGACACAGAAAAATTGGAGGAAGGAGGAAACCTGGATCTCCTGCAAAGTTCAAGAAATCCCCCAAAAATAGAGGGAGTATGGTGGGAGGAGAGGGCCCTCAATGCCTGTTACCTCCTTTGAAAGTGGTGTCTTTTATTCTTTTCGTAAATCTGTAAGCTAAAACAACAGCAAGAGTTCATGTATTTTCCCCTTGAATCTCCTTTGAGAATAAATTCTCTCTCTCTCTCTCTCTCTCTCTCTCTCTCTCTCTCTCTCTCTCTCTCTCTCAGCAAACTTCCTCTGTATAGCCTTCAGTGTCCTGTAACTGGCTTTGTAGATCATCAGGCTAGCCTTGAACTCAGAGATGTGTCTGAGAATCAATTGCCTTTGCTGAGAATTAACTCTTAAATTTTAACATGTCAGCTGGAGTTAGCTGAAATAAGAACTTTTCCTAATATTTTTTTCTTTCAGAGGCAGCAGATGAAAAAGCTATGGATTGGGGACTCTCAGGCAGACACACAGTATTTGCCCTGTGTTTACAACTTCAGTTTAAGGGCTGGTAAGATGGCTAAGCAGGTAGTCTCCTGTCCCCACAACTGATAATCTGAGTTCAGTTCCTTCACTAACTCCACATGTTGTCCTTTGGCCTCTGCACACACCTTTTGAGGTTCACAGGCATGCACACAAAAGTGCACCTAGTAAGCCAGTAAGGAGTGTTCCCCTTGCTCCATATCCTCTCCAACATAAGCTGTCTTCAGTGTTTTTGATCTTAGCCATTTTGACAGGTGTAAGATGGTATCTCAGAGTCGGTTTGATTTGCAGTACCCTGATGACTAAGGATTTTAAACAGTTCCTTAAATTACTTACAGCCATTTGAGATTTTTGGTTGAGAATTCTCTGTTTAGCTCTGTAGCCAAGTTTTAATTAGACTGTTAGTTATTTTGATGTCTAGTTGCTTGATATCTTCATATATTCTGGATATCAGGCCTCTGTCAGATGTGGGGTTGGTCAAGTTCTTTTCCCATTCTGTAGGCTGTAGTTTTGTCTTGTTTATCGTATCCTTTGCCCTACAAAAGTTTCTCATTTTCAAGAGGTCCTATTTATTAATTGTTGCTCTCAGTGTCTGTGCTACTGGTGTTATATTTAGGAAGTGATCTCCAGTGCTAATGTGTTCAAGACTACTTTCTATTTTCTCTTCTATCAGGTTCAGAATAATTTATGTTGAGGTCTTTGATCCACTTGGATAAAATTAAGTTTTGTGCATGGTGACAGATATGGATCTATTTGCAATGTTCTACATGTTGACCTACTCTGATGATCAGGTGGCCTAACCCCCTAACTGCCATGATAGAACCCTGATCCAGTGACTGATGGAAGTACATTCAGAGATCGATGGACAATCCCCAGGCAGAGCTCCAGGAATCAAATCGACAAGAGACGAGGGATTATATGAACAAGAGTTATCGAGACCATGTTAGGAAAAAGTACAGAGAGATCTAGCCAAAGTAGTGGAAACATATAAACTGTGAACCAGTAACTGAGGAGCCCCCATAGCACTCTGGATATGTGAGACAGTTATTTAGCTTGAACTGTTTAGGGGGTCCCCAGGCAGTGAGACTGGGACCTGTCCTTAGTACATGAGCCAGCTTTTTGGAACCTAGTGCCTATGCTGAGACAGTTTGCTTAGCCTTGGTGCAGGGAGGAGTGCACTGAACCTGCCTCAACTGAATATAACAGGGTCTGATGTATTCCCAGGGGAGACCTTGCCTTGGAGGAGGTGGGAATGGGGGGTGGATTGGGTTGAGAGCTAGGGGTGGGAGGAGGGAGGACAGGGGAATCTGTGATTGATATGTAAAATGAATAGAAAACTTCTTAATACAAAGAAAAAAAGAAAGTCAATAAGGAAGTGCATAATATAACAATAATGTACAGATACTCACACATGCACATTTGCAAAAGTGTTTTTAGATTAGAAACAACAATAGCAACTTGTACTATGCATAAAGAAAACCTAAACTGATTTAAAAATGGACCATAGAAGGTACACAAGTCATTTACTTTTCAGAATTCCAAGGATAGATGAAGTTTTGCTAAATGCCTTGTTTTTGTTTATTTGATTAGATGATCATTTCAGTGGCTGAAGCAAGAGTTAATGTTGGGGTACTGTTGTGGGCCACTTAGGTGTGGTGCTTAGTGAATGTTTCTTCCCAGATTGTCACTGAGGACCAGGCATCTTCTTTTCCATGTTTCAGAAGGGCCAGACACTAAAGTGGATGTGGCATAGCTCATAATATGGGGTGACCAAGCCCTTATGTTCATCTTCCAGAGGAGGTGTTGGAGATCCTTCCACTCCAGAAAAGGGATATGTTCTTCAGCTATGATTCTCTTTGGGTCAGATGCCTGACACTTCTGATAGGGCCTTGTCCCTCATTACCAGAGTGGTCTGGAGAGCACATTTTTCTCCTCTATAATAGAACTTTTGTAGCTTCAGTGTTCTTTCCTTCATGTGATCAGGGTTCACAGATCCAGACTGGAAGTAACAGGACAAGAGCATTCATATAGATTTAGAATGCCTAGGTAGGCCCAGATCAGACATGCTGTTTATAAAGTGAGTGCAGGCTGTCACTTCCCAGAGGTTCCAGAGGCAGAGCAGAACAGAGGAGTAGTAGTAGGAGTAGTAGTAGTTGTTGTTGTTGTTTTTCCTCTTTGACTGTTTTGAGGGGTGCACCAACAAGCTCACACAATAATTATCACAGAGGCTTTCCTTCCTTCCTTTCTTCCTTCCTTCCTTCCTTCCTTCCTTCCTTCCTTCCTCCCTTCTCTTCCCTTCCCTTCCCTCCCTCCCTCCTTTGCTTTTTCTCCCTTCCTTTCCCCTCCGCTCTACTTCCCTTCCCTCCTGTTTCTTTCTTCTTTCTTTCTTTCTTTCTTTCTTTCTTTCTTTCTTTCTTTCTTTCTTCCTTTCTTTCATCTTATCAATACATAGTCTTTGCTTGGTTTGTTTCTAGCCAGCTTTTCTTAACTTAAACTATTCCAGCTATCTTGTTCCTCTGTGCTTTTACCTTTCTGTATTTCTGTCTACCTTTCATTACTTCTTACTCTGTGGCTGGCTGTGTAGCTCAGTGCCTGGCCCCTAATGCCCTCTTCTCCTTTTCTTTTCCTCAGTCCTCGATTTTTCTTCTCAGATTTCTCCTATTTATTCTCTATGCCTGCCTGTCCAGCCTATCCTTTCTCCTGCCTTGCTATTGGCTGTTCAGCTCTTTATTAGAAAAATCAAATGT
This sequence comes from Onychomys torridus, assembly GCF_903995425.1. Lineage (NCBI taxonomy): Eukaryota > Metazoa > Chordata > Mammalia > Rodentia > Cricetidae > Onychomys > Onychomys torridus. Next base: position 12,899 of record NW_023411424.1, read on the forward strand.
TTTAGACAGGCAAAGTAACACAGCTTCATGACCTTAAATGATCACATTATAAAAGATTGCAACACATTCTTCCATCATTAAATCAAATGTTCCACAGCATTAACAAATGTAATGCATCTTAAAATAATATTACACAACAGAGCAGACTTTGGCTAATGCTCACACTTGAATAACACAAAGCCCCTGATTCTGTGTCATATCCTTTCTTGGGGAATCAGTAACAGATTTTTAGAACATAACTTCAATTTCCTACGTCACAAACTTTGCACACCCAAGGGAGAGAGTGCCAGTGCTGTGTTCAGCCCCAGGTGTGGAATCCTAAACCCACAGTAGGAGAGAGCGTCTGCATGGAGTCTAGAGTCTGAGGCCTGTGCAGGATTAGGTGTGGGGATAAGAGACTCCCACCTGACAGCAATCCTAAATGCATATGTATCTTACCCAACATTCTTTACAAAATGGGTTCAAATACACAGGGACCACTTTCCTATTGAAGGGGTTCTTAAAGCAAGCACTCTTCATAATCTTAGAAACTGGAAAAGGAAAGTGAGAAGAATGAAGCATTCCTAACAACAGTTCACCAGGAACTTTCCAATCACAAACCAGTAGCACAGCCTTTTTACACACAAGGTCAGGCTGGAAGCATGGTCCATTCTCTTGCCCAATATCCTTCACATGCAGTTGGTAGCATCACGCTTGGATAGAGGGAAATCTCCTCCCTGCCCCCATCAACTCCTGGGAATCCAGGAATATCAACCCAGATCTTCTCCCTACTGTCTAGGCTTGTAAAAATACTGGTCCCTGGAGTCCGTTATCTGAGGTCCACATTTCTGTGCTTTAGAAAGAGAAAACTGTCCTGCATGGCCATATGGAAAAGCATGGTGTGTGGAGGAACTTCAAGTTTCAGAAATTGATGAACCATTGAGGTGAGTGATAGAAGGATCAGATAAGGAGGTATGGATGACTATCCAGGCAGTAAGACCTGAATGGGAGAAATGCTGATAACTGCAGCAAAGCTAGGCTGCCAGAGAGAGGAGAAAGCATGCAGGGAGGGTTTGGAGTTCCAGCAGAAGGGACTGAATGCTTGGATTCTGCCTTCACTTCTGTCGCTGTGACAAATTCCCTGGCCAGAAGCTGAATATGGGGGAAAGAGTTTTGGTGTACTATCACAGGTTAGGGCCTGTCATTCTGGGGAAGTCAAAGCAGGGAATTATGAGACTGGTCACATTACATACACAGCCAGGAGCCGAGAGGTGCAAATGCGTCCATGCCAACTGCTTGCTGCTTCTGGTCCCATAGTTCTCTCCACTCTTACACCTTCTCACATTGATTAAGAACAGCCATGCAAGCAGGTCTGTTGCTAGAGTGTTCTTGGTCCTGCCTGGCCCACGGTCAGGACAAATCTCTCTTATCAGTCAGTCCCTCAGCAGCTCACCCACAACCAAGTAAACACTCAGAGACTTACATTAATTATAAGCTGTATGGCCATGGCAGGCTTCTTGCCAACTGTTCTTATGTCTTAAATGAACCCATTTTTATTAACCTGTAAGTTGCCATGTGGCTTGTGGTTACCAGTATCTTAACATCTGCTTCCCATCGTGGCACCTGGCAGCATCTCTCTGCCTCCACCTTCCTCCTCCCAGAATTGTCCTCTCTCTTTGTCCTGCCTATATATCCTGCCTGGCTACTGGCCAATCAGCACTTTATTTACTAACTAATCAGCAACACATTCAGAGCATACAGAACATCCCACAGCAGTTCCCCTTTTCTTTTTTTTCAAAAAAGAAGATTTTAACTTTAACATAGTAAATTTACATATAACAAAACAATGATTAAGAAAGAATAATAGTTATAATATCTAGTCTGTTTGTATTTGGCAAAATTAAACAAGATATCCTATCTATCCTATATTTGTGAGTCTAAGGTTTCATATCTAAGTTATCTTTATCATAACTAAGGAAAATTATAACTATCTAGTCGTGAACTACATGAAAGGCCCCAGAAGGATATAATATTGCCTGAGAAATGGGAGAAGGATGCAAGCAAGTTTTGGGAGTCTTGAGAGAGTAGACAGAGACAGCTGGCAGCCTCGACAGTCAACTAATGTTCCTCTGTAAAGTTGGGGCATCTGTCTTCAGCCCACAGGTCTAGAGTCTCTCAGTAATTTTTCTCTGTGTCCTGTAGAATGTCTGGCAGTTTCCTCTGTGAAGCCGGAACCTGAAGGACCATTTTGCCAAGCAAAGTTTAGTGGTCACCTTCTTAAGGGTCCTGCATGTCCAGTCAATCAGGCAGTCCAGGCAAGAACAGTTTCTTGCCCAAATGGCTATTTTTGCCAAGGTGAAGATAAACTCCATATAGAGTGTCTTCAATGCCCATCCTCCTCTCTGAAGTAAATCCAGTGCTGCCAGGAGCAGACATATGTTACTGTACAGAAATTCTATTTTTACAATAGGTCTACAAAAATAAGACCCCAAAAGTGGCAATTTAGGAGAGATGGATTACAGACTCTTAATGACTTTCAAAGATTATTTGGAGATATTTCTCATCTATGAACTATTGTTGGGGTTAAAAAAATGATGAACTGAATAATTTGTTCAAAATATTAGAAGGTGACAAGGACTTACATAGTCCAAGAGAATTATCACCTGAAGCTGAGAAAGAATTGGCCTTGGTAGAAAAGAAACTACATGAAGGACACGTGAATCATATCAATCCAAAGCTGGATTGCAGTTTGGTTATTTCACCCTCTAGGCATTCTCCTACAGGAATTTTAATGCAGAGGGAAGATATTATATTGGAATGGATTTTTTCTAACAAATAAACCATATAAAATAACTTATGTGGAAGAAAATAATCTCTGAGTTGATTTTGAAAGGAAAATTGAGACTTCATCAATTAGCAAGAATCGACCCAGCAGAAATTGTCATACCTTTAACTAAGGAGGATATTGAGAAATTATGGCCAGATAGTGAACATTGGCAAAGACCTTGCAGTAACTTTTTGGGAGAAATTAAGAGCAAATACCCCAAAAGCAATAGAATTGATTTTATAAAGAGATCTGATTTGATTTTGCCTCGAATTGTATGGGAAACACCCATATCTGGAGTTTGTACATTGTATACAGACGCCAACAAACAAGGAAAGGCAGGTTACAAATTAGAAAATTTAAGTAAGGTGGTTCAAAGTCCTTATAATTCAGTTCAAAACTCGGAATTGTATGATACCCCCCCCCACCCCGCCCAGGGACAGCAGCGTAACACAGCTGCATCCAATCCCTAGGGGTACAATTTAAGGCAGAAAAAGATTCAAGAATAGCTGTGGTAAAAGGAGCATGGGACCCATAAGACATTACATCTTTCTTAAGCTGTTTGATGTTTTTAAAATCTAGGGGATTATGTTCCCTTTGCCTCTGAACTTGAGCATTTTGAATCTTTATAACTGGGTAAGCAAGCCCCCTCCCTTAACCCCTCTATGGGTGGGGAAGGAAGGACCTCCATGCTGCAAAATCAGGGTTGTGGGCACAAGTCTATCCTTGTAATATCTTTTGTAATTTCCCTCTTAAGCATCTAGTATCCTTTTCTAATCTGACTTCCTCTACATCACCCTCTGAAGATGACTCTGCAGAGTCAGAAACATTGGAGGTTTGAAGGGATCTGAAAGCCGCCTCTCCCTGAGCCTCTTCCAACACAGCATTAGCTTCAGTTAATTGTTCATGAACTTTGACATTATCACTAAGCAACCCATATTTAACCAAGCATTTTTGTAAGTCAATCATAACCTGTCCCCAGTCTGGTATATGAAATCCCCCAGAGACCAGAAACCAGGGACTATCATTCTGGAGGATCTGAATGAAATCTTTAGCCATCCTGCTCTTAATGGTGGTGCCCTGCTGCTTCAGCATTCCAATGAACTGTTCCTCCAGGAGCTACTGTGAACTAGCTGCACCCATAACAATCCACCCACTCTTATCTTCTTTTAAAATGCTGGCCAGCCTTTCTTAGGGTGTCCTCCACATGTCCCTTCTTTCTGAGATCTCGGTGGGACCTCCACTTGTAGCGCCCTGTGCTACCATGTGTGAACAAGGGCTGAGGATTAAAACAGAGATAAGACGGGGTCATTCCTCTCAGTAGAATGTCCTTTATTGGAGGAGGGAGGAGCACTTAAATACAGGCCTAAAGCACAGTGGAAGAACTTGGGAGGGCAAACTCAATACAGATGTTTTATATTCAAGCATTACACCAATAAGCAGGATGTGCAAACAAGGACCCTCCAGTAAGCTGTTTAAGAGGAATGAAACCAGCAGGCGATTAGCATAGGTAGGACACCTGATCAATGTCAGCAAGCAAGGAAAGAGTTAACTGGAATGGGGGTCAGAGCCCAACAGTCCAGCAGGAACCTCTCTTAGCACCTGACCTTTTCAGGACACTGTACACCATCCTGTTTAGAGCCCCTTCCAAGTTTAACATATTTCTCTCTCTACTAGACTGTCATCTGGATCAGGGATGGAGTACTGGGACAGGGCCCTGGGTTCACCATCAAATACATTTTCTCAGATTTCACACTTCTTTTCCATCACATTACATCTCTTTAAAATTAAAGCTCATATCAAGTATTCGGAAGGTTTAAATTTCAATGAAGTGTGTACACAGGATTCACACCAAGGGGAAACAGTGGAGTCACTGGAGCCTCCCACCACCTGGTTAAGAAACAGGATCCACACCCAGCTGAGGAGCAGGGGTCACTCACCCTCTTCCTTGAGCTGTGTGTTCTCACTCTGCTGCCCAAAGCTCACACTCCAGTATCTGGGGTCAAGGAACAAGCATTGTCTCTGGACAGTCTCCTGCAGGCAGCCTCATAAACAGACCATCTACTGAACACTCTGCTGGATCCCAGAGGACAGTCTTGCCTAGTGCTCATCTCTGGACGTGAACTGTCTCTCAGCAAACCATGCTAAGGGGTGTCCAGCCTCCTTACTCACTGGCCTTCCTCCTCCCTCCCCAGCACACTCCTCCTCTGCACCATCTCTCAGGCTGTCCTCCCTGCATGGACCCACCTGATGCTCCTTTAGAATTCCACCGTGTTTGTGAAGCTTTCCTGGACACCTTCTGTTCAACTCCATTCTCTTCAGTCATATGTACATCACACTTAAACCTGTGGGCAAACACTTTTCTGTGCTTCCCTTATTCCTTGGTCACAGACTGCAGAATCCAATGGAAAAAGAGGAGGAGGCTCACAGGCTGGGGCTGCTGCCAACTTTCCTGTGCCTTTACTCCCTCCTTGTGGTGGATTGCATGCAGTACATGGCTCCTGTGTGTGGGAGCTGTGACTGCCACCAGCAACTAATCCATTATGCTTCTCAGGATAGATGCACACCCTTGTTAGACCTTGGGAGACTGCTTTCCCCTGAGAAAATGGACCAGTGAATTCAGTGAGGGATTTAAATTGGCTGAAATCAAGATTGAAGATCCTTTCTCCTACCCCACCATCTTTTCCTTCTGAGCTAATGGAACAGGCTTGTGGAGGTGTTCTGTTTACCCAGGGTTCATGGACACTCACTCTGGACAAGGTGCCCGGATTGTATGAGCTGCATTCCTAAGCTGCCCACAACCCTGGAGCCAGGTGAGAGCTCTTAAGTGTGTCCTTGTGAGTGGTGCCTGAGCATCTCTCCTTCCTCTTACAGAGTGAATGTTGAAGCTACATCCTTAGTGAATGTCCTCTCAAAGAACTGATGATGAGGAGTCAAAACAGAAACATGCATTCAATTGTGGCTAGAATTCATCCTTGGAATTTACTTTTGTTCTCAGAAACAGATGACTCTTCCTTTTATACCATAGAACACTGTCCAGTGAGCCAGACTGGTGCTCTCTCAGCCTAGCATGGCAAAGGAAGCAGAACTGGATGACAAAGGCAGAGCATCTACTTTCCAATGACCCCTTGCTGATGTGAAACCAAGTGGGCTTCCTGGGCTATCAGTGGCCTGCTTGAAAATGGTGCTTGTTTTTCTCTCCTAATATTGTAGTAACCAGGAAAACCAAAACCAGGTTTGGTTGGCTGTATAGAACTTCAGCATGGTCTTATCTCCTGATCTTTGTCCAGCAGCTCAGTCCCAATCAATGTCATCCTACAAACATTAATTAATGTGGGGTGAGAAGGACGTATTGATGCTGGATGTGACTTTCCTGTTGTCTGTAATACCAAAAGGCAGGTGAATTACTATGCAGTTGTGACAAGAGACAGTTTTCTTTCCTCTGTACTGTGTCTCCACAGCTCCCTCGGGTTTCTGATGTCTGGTTGAGCAGACAGGGCCTCTTTCAACTGTGGGTTCCAGAAACTGAACCTTTGTTCATAGCAGCTGAAGCACAGCCTGTGTGTCTCTGGGCAAGTACTCAGGGCAAAAGTTTGGGACTGGCCAGTGACTGGTAAGGCTTTGTGACCTGAAGACAAGTTGGCCAGTATGTAAAAGGGAAGTGTAAAAGTTGGGTTGTTTCTTAGACCTTTTCTGGAGGATCTGACAACTTCAGGGCCATGTCCCTGCCTTGGTCACATCACTGAGACTTTGTGTTCAGTGTGCCCTTGTGCTGCTCCACTAGTGACCTGATCCACTGAGAAGTTTTCTCTCTGGCTTCCTCCCAGCTGACAGGTGGCTCATAGCCCAGATCTCGCTGAGATTTCTTGTAGGAGAAGGTGAACACACTATTTGACATTGTGACCAAGCAGCGGTTAAAAGGAGGCTGGTAGTTGTAGATTGGACGCAGCAGGAAACTGACAGTTTCCAGCAGGAAGGCAAGCCAGTAGAGCATGGGCAGAGGAAGGCTCCAACTGGAATCAAGGTGGAGGCCCCAGTCCTTGCTCAGGGTGTAATGTAAATCAACAAAGCTTTGGTGAGGGGTTTCATCTGAGATGTAGTAGAACTGACCTTGGATGTTTGGTGCCTTGTTGGGGTCTTGTAGGCCCCTGGCTGCCAGAATGTGTGCCCAGGCTGCATTACTCACAAATACTGGGTTGATCACAGAGAATTTGGCAAAACTGTCAAGTATGCCATTATTCTTGAGTGCTCTATTCACCACATATGAAATGTGTTGGCTCCCTTCCCCATAGATGAATGGGAGTCTTAAGGCACAAGTATGCAAAGTGCCACCATCTCTCAGGCTCCTCCCACTGGCTGCCAGCACTGCCTTCTCAGCCATCTTTTTGCTGTATGGGTATGGATGAGACCATCTGCTCTCATGATTCTCTTCCTCACATCCATTCTGGATGATCTCCTTGTAGGAGTTTGGTCCAGCTACAGACACTGTGCTGCTGTGGATGAAGACTGGGACACTGGCTTCCACACAAGCATCCAACAGGAGCTGAGTACCTGAGAATTGGAAGTTCACCATTATTGTTAGGAAAGAAGCTGAAGGGTCAGATTCATTCCAACCTCTACCCCAATGGAAGGACTACTACAAATCTAAATACATTCTTACCTGATATTGACACAAATTGCCATTCTATAGCCACAGAATAAATCCCAAATCAAAAAAGGTGACATTAGATTCTGAAAAACCAGGGATTTCTAGGTTTTCAAGTTTATAGAGCTATCTCTCTCTTTTTCTCTCTCTCTCTCTCTCTCTCTCTTCTCTCTCTCTCTCTCTCACTCTCTCTCTCTCTTTCTCTGTTTGAATATAATTATTTTTCTTTTCAGTGTTGGGATCACACCTAGGCTCCTCCACATGTTGGACAAGGCTCCTTGCACTGAGCCACTGTCCTGGTTAGCTTTCTGTTGCTGTGATAAACACATGACCAAAGCCACTTGGGAAGGGAACAGTTTCTATGGCTTCTATGTTTCCATGTCAGTGTGTCACTGAGGAAAGTCACCCAGGAACAAAGGCACAGACCATGGAGGATGCTGGTTTTTCTTTTTTTTTTTTTGGTTTTTTTTGGTTTTTGGAGACATGGTTTCTCTGTGCAGCTTTGAGCCTTTCCTGGATCTCACTCTCTAGACCAGGCTGGCCTCGAACTCACAGAGATCTGCCTGGCTCTTCCTCTCAAGTGCTGGGATCAAAGGTATGTGCCACCACCGCCAGTCTAATCATGAACATTTCAATGATGCCTGTGTTTCTCCCTTGCATTTCAAGCACAACTCAAGATCCTTAATTTTTTTCATTTGCCCGTAAGTTTTTTCTCTTTTCAGACCCACGGCAATTTCCCAGCACAAGGCGCTCTTTCCCTGGTTTTCTAAAGGGTTTCAGTGTGACTTCTTGACAAACAGTATCAGCACTTTCATTGCTTCCTGACTGGCAACTCTTCACCTGTTCCTAGTTCTTGAGAGGGAAGCTAACAAAGCCTGTGGAAAAAATAGCATTCTGAGCTGGAAAAACACTGAAATACAACAACAACAACAACAACAACAACAACAACAACAACAACAACAACAACAACAAGAGAGTTTTCGGGCAGCGCAGTACCAGTACCTCTTTTACAGACTTAATTTCTCAAACTGACTTTCTCTATATTGTCATACTGTTACTGAACCACTTTATGGACTACATTTTCCAAGCTGCCCTTTTCTATCTCTGCATGCTGTAGTGAATGAACTACATTTCCCATGCAGCTTTTCTGGTCTCCCACACTGGGGTTTCCATTTACCATTTACCCACTTCCATTTTAGTATGTGTTCATGTTGAATGTCAAGATCAGGGGAAGTTTTTAACACAGAAGGTTTCTGTCCTCCTGAGCTGCTGGCATTGACAGGTGAACTTCCTTCACCTAACATTGTCCCCAGAATAGCCACACCTGTCCACATGTGCACACATGGACAGGCATCTGGTAATCCTTTGCCCACATCACAGCCCCGGTACCCACCCCTTGTTTTACTGGGTCAGTGAAAAAGTAAAGAGAGTACTTGAAAATTGAGCTTTTAAAGCAAGATTTCCCATCCATTCCCCATAGAGAAAGAAAAGAAAGAGGTTTCTCAGAGATGGTATTTTCACAACCTTGGGTGCTGTACAGCCCCATCTATTGACTTGGGGCTGGCAGTCCAGCAGTGGACCCTCAACATTCCCACTGGCCTTGTTTGTATGGGCAAATTTTGCCTTAGCTCTTCCCATGCTGCCTTTATAGTTTCTGCAAACTTAGACCCTGTTTTTTTGATGCCAGCAGGGTCCTTCTGCTTTTGCCAAGGCTCCATCCTTCAGTGGGGAAGCCGAAAATCTCTGCCTGCACTCTCCCAGGAATCTATTGCTAGGCTCTAGCCACAGGGGATTTTGGCTAGGGTCCAAAGCATGTGCTGTTTTTATAATATAGGCTGGAAGGGGAGATTGGACTATCAGAAAGGATCTGTCCTGTTCCAAGAGGTTGTTTGTTTTTTTACAGCAATTACTGGTGCTTTTCCTTACTTGATAGATTTTAATTCCCAGATTATTTAATTTTCGCCATTACAGAAATAGAAAAATATCTGAGAAGGAAAGACCTAAAGAGCTTCCAGTTTTTCAGAGAGATTATTAAGTTTTTCCCAAGAAAGCTTTCAGTTTTTGAGAGAAAGATTACTAACTTTTTCCCAAGCCTTCTGTTCCCTAAACTTTGCTTCATGGCCAAGGAAACTAATTCTGATGGTGAATTTATCATACAGTAACAATGTCAGTGGAGTGAAGAGTTTTATTTCACCAGAATCTGTCTCTGGGAAAATTCTTTCCTCTGCCAATCAGGACTTAAATCTAAGCTGTTCACAGGCCAAATCATCCACAGGAATCTTTGTGTGCCAGTTTTTCTCACCTTTGATAGATGTTTCTCTGATTCTTCCCCAGGTGTTTGCATTCATAGCCCCATAGTTGGAAAAAATCAAGGAGATAGTTCGTTTATCTTCTTGCTAATCTTATTCCTAAGTTTTTTCTACACAATATTCCTACATTCTACCTTATATTTTTCCTTAATGTTTATAGATAGAAAATAAGATAGAGAAAAAAAGAAAGGAATCTAGATAGAAATATACACTGCAGCCTCACTCACTTTTAACTTTGATATTAAGCCACCCAATTTTCACTCTGGAGAATAAAATACCATCACTTTTATTTTTAATTCCTTATCGGGCATACCCTCTTACACCTGAGACACCTCCTCTCTCCTTTTGTCAAGTCTCCTATCCCTGTTCCTGGCACCATTTGTGGGATCCTAGCTATATTTTATGACAGGGTACTCGAGGAGAGAGGGAGGGATAAGAGATACTAGATAGAAGGATAGAGGAGATGGAAACAGATAGAAAATCAGGATAACCTTGGGAGGGCTTGGATCATTATCCACCCCTCCTGTCTCTTCTGCAAGGCTAAGTATAGGAATGCCCAGAGGTTGAGCAAAAGACCTCCCCTAGCTCAGCCAAGTGCAGACCTTTCCAATCACCTGGTAACCACACACATGGTCAAGCAATCCTCTAATGCAGCCCTGCTGGGAAAACTCAGATCTCACCAGGAAAACTTTGTGGGTGTTCACAGCAGTGGGTGGATGGATATTAAACACATTGAGATGGAGTCCACTCACTTTGGCACATGGAGGAGCAGGAGAACTTCCTGGCAGTTGATGTGTCCCAGGTGTGGCTCTGTCTTTTCTGTCCTGTGACTACCTGTGGGGCCTCTGTTCCCTGCTCTCTCAGCCCAATCTCTTCTTCTAAACATCAAGGACAACAGTCCTGAGTTCTGCTAGCTGGGCTGGCAAGCAGAGGCATCTGACAGACCCAGAGACAGCAGGTGTTCCATGGCTGGCACTTCCTTCCCATGCTATTTGACCATTCTAAATTTCCCACTCTCTCTTATACTCCCGAGACACTACCTTTCAGGTTGATATCCAGGATGGTCTGTCTGGGAATGGCACCGAAGAATTCAAGGGAGGCAGCGCTGTGGATGACGACAGAGATGCCCTGGCAGGCTCTCCTCAGGCACTGGGCATCCAGAATGTCTCCCTTCAGCACTGCCACCTTGGCTTTTGTCTGCAGCTCTGAGGAACACAAAGCAGGTCATTGGGAAGCTCTCTGCACAGGATGGAAGTTTCCTGACACAGTATCAGTGACCTAGACCTTCAAGGGCAGCCAGAGTGAAGAGATCCTGGGGAGGAGGCCTTTCTACTGAAGGAACAGTAAATGCTCAACAACCAGAATGTTTCATTTGTAGGGAAGGAGGAAGCCTCAGTGTCCACTCCTCTCTTTGTAGAAAATGAATCTAAGCAGTGAGATGTGATTTGTGCTTTGTACATGAAAACAGATTATGAGATTTCATACAGTGATTAAAGCAACCAGAGAGGTGATGGTAGTTAAATGTAAAAAGGGAGAATTAGGATTTAATTGATAGTGCATGGGAATCACTTGCAGATTGAGACTGAAGGAGAAACAGAGGCAGAGTCCTGCCCTGGGAAGCTGTTTCAGTGCTCTCAGGTTGCTAATGGAAGGCATGAAGTCATAAGAGTAAACTGGGCAAGCAACAGGATAATCAGATTGTGTCCTCCAGAGTTCCAGTGAGGAGGACCCAGAAGAGGGAGACAAGAAGATGGAAAATTCAGCTCTGCCCCTGACAAGGTCTTGATAGTTTCTGAGTCTGGGATGAGCACAAATGAAGAGTGACCTCAATTACAGAGAGGAAACTGGAGCCCCAGTGAGAGAACTCAGAATGGGCTCCTATGATGGGTTTAGGTGAGCATTTCTTATTGGATAGATTGTAGGCCACCTCCAAGGACCATACTACATCCAGGGACAATAATACCTTCAGGTTCCTCTCAAATTTATAGGATGACACTAAAATCACAATGTCAAAATTAGTTCACAAAACTGATGGTGTGGCACATGCAGCCAGTATCTATACCCCACACTGGCTCGAGGTTCATAATTTAAATACCATTTCAGCTTGCTATCTCTTTCCCACTATCTCATGAAAGGATTCCTTGTCCTTGGTATTGTTGGGAAAGTCAGAAAGCTCCAGGGACATGTCTAAGGACACACATCTTTCTAGTGAAGGCCATATTTTCCCTCTGCTTCCATCCAATCCATTCCACTTCTCTATGCACTCTATGAGAAAGTCTCATTAGAATCAACTCCTTTGAGACATCATGTCAACTAAATTTGCAATGAATGCCAAAGAATCCTTTGATAGAGGCAGAAGTAGAAATCCGGAGCTAGAGAAGTCCTTCTAGGGACAGATTACAACCTCTCCTGAAGATGTCTACTGTAGCCCCTCCTCTCCCCTGTCAGGGACCCCAAGAAGGCCTTGATGTAGAGGATGATGGGGAAAGGCCTTCTGGGGGAGGCTTGTACCAGCATGTGAGTCTCTTTCTGTGTGATTTCTCCTCCACTCTTCTTAGTGGCTGGCTTTAGACAGACATGGTCAGAAGATTTGCTGTGACAGGGCAGGAGGAGCCCAGATGCAGGACCAAGTAGACTCATTCATCAGTTCTTTGTGGGATCCTGAGATACCAGGAGGTGCCATCTTGGGTGCTTTGTGGTTCAGCCACATCTCTCACCTTGTCCAAGACACCATGGACTTGGCAATTGTTCTTCACTGCCACATCATAGAGCTGTGAGCTGCAGCAGGAGATCCAGAGAGAAGCTACCATACTCTAGCCTTTCAAGGACAGAGGTTACCACCAGAGCCCCTGGACCCCTACCCTACTTTGTCTGTTTTAGCTGCAGGATCTTGAGGAAGTCAGTTAACATTGTTGCACCCAAATTCTGATGTCCCCAAAGATCATCAAGAGACCAATATGAATGCAAAAGCAAAGAGTCTTTTTAATTCCAAGTTCAAACCCAGGTCCCTTGTCCTTCCACTCAGCACTGGAGTGAGGGTGACCTTAAGCAGTAACAGGATAGGATTTTTATAGTGGTTAGGGTTCGGGGTCTAGCTCAGGATTGGTGCTTACACCTATTGGGACACTTGGTTTGAACGGATTGGAGTGTTTCAGCTGCAAGGAAATTGCTATGTTCTCTAGCAGTTTATGTCATGCCCCTATATTGTTGGCAGTTAAACTTTTCTGACCATTAGACATTCTATTTCTTATCTACAGGAAACTTACTACCTCTGACAGCCATGGTATATAATCTGTCATAATTTTTTAGGTTATTTTAGGAAATGTCTGGAACTCGTTTTTTATGTGGCTCTTAATTGTCTGGGTCTAGGGACAGAACATCATCTGACGAGTATCCTAGGGCCTTTTGCCCCCAGCTTAATGATCTAATGCATTTCCCAGGAATTGCTGCCCCCTGACCTTTCTCTGAGATGGCTGCTACCCTGTCATCCTCTCAAACATATGTGTTGTCTCCTTGTCTATTGAGTCAGACACAGAATTCCCTTTGTTTTGAGATCTCATGGGAGGGGAAATAAAAAGTTTTCACAATTAAGTTGTCTCTGACACAACAGAACACCAAGATTCTCTCCTCTTCCTGAGGGAAGTGTTATTTGATATGCTTCATATCATGTTTAATCTCAAAGATATCAGGACGGGACTTACAGGGCTGACTTGGAGACCGGCTGATGAGGGGCTCATGACTGGTTGGTTCTGTTTTGTCCATGGCTTGTCAGCCTGGCTTTCTTATGGATAGGGATGGCACCCGAAGGCTTTGGCGCCAATGAATCTAATTTGGAAATGTCTCTCTTGCCTAGCTTCATCTATGAAGGTTTTCTTAACTGAATCTCCCTCGT
>NW_023411425.1:0-490 GCF_903995425.1 Onychomys torridus
TCTTCATTTATCATGGTCTGTTATTATTTTTCTTCCTTTCTGTTCTTGATAAAGCTGGCATCTCCTGCTTCCCTAAGCTCTCTTTCCCTCGAATCTTGCCCTTCATTACTCCCATTGTCGTCCAGCTTGTTTATGTAGATCTCATCCATTTCTCTGTCATTGGGCAGTCCCTGTGTCTTTCCTAGGGTCCCGTTTTCTAGGTGGCCTCCCTGGAGTTGGGAGTAGCAATCTAGTCATCTTTGTTTTACATCTAGTATCCTCCTATGCATGACGACATACCATGTTTTACTTTCTGAGTCTGGGTTACCTAACACAAAAGATTTTTTTCTAGATCCATCCATTTGCCTGCAAACCTCATGTCATTGTTTTTCTCTGCTGAATAGTACACCATTGTGTATATCTACCAAATTTTCTTTATCCATTCTTCAGTTGAAGGGCATCCAGGTTGTTTCCAGGTTCTGACTATTACAAATAATGCTGATATGAACAT
>NW_023411426.1:0-18155 GCF_903995425.1 Onychomys torridus
ACTCCGCGTATAGCCCTCCCCAAGCTGTACACTCAGTCGAAGAGGATGGCCTTCCCCAGTAGAAGAGGACCATTCTTCATTCAAGGGCGCATTGCGCCTATCTGTTCTTCCCCAATAGAACCAACAAACAAGCTCTCGGGGAAAAGCCATCCCTCCCCCACACCCCTGTCTCCCCTTGAGGAGACTGCTTGGGAACAAGGGTCCAGCCTGCCTCAGCCTCACACCTGTAAGTGTCTGTGAGAGTCAGAAGGTGTTCCTGGGTGGTTCTGTACCCTTCCTACGGCCATCCTCTTCCATATGAGATGTTTACAGTTAGAGCCTCTGTGGCATCTCCCTTCCATATGTCCACCCTTGTTGCAGAAGTCCTTTCTCACCTGTGGTTTCACTTTCTACAATGTTTACTACCTGTAGGTACCTACAAATCTGAAAATATTAAATGGAAAATTCCAGGAGGAAATAATTCATACATTTTTATATTAAGCATCATTCTAAGTAGCATAATAATATCTCATGCCATCCTGCCCAGTGTGTAAATCATCCCTTTATTCAGCATACCCATGCTGTATACACTACCCTCCCATTAGTTATTCAGTGTCCACCAAGAGCTTGTGTTTAAGTAACCCTTACCTAATAATAATGGCTTCAGTCATGGGAGTGGTAAAACTGTCAACTTTGTTTCAGCACATTGTCTACAAATATTGTTTTATTACTAGTTATTACCAATAATCTCTTATGGCTAGTTTCTAAATTAAGCTTTATCATAGGTATGTACAGACAGAAACAACATAGCCTACATCAGGTGCAGAGCCATCTGTGATTTTAGGCCTCCACAGAGCCTTGGCACATGGCTTTAAGTATAAGTGACTATCTCTAGAGCCAGCAGGGATGATTTGGGGTCACCAGTCAGTGTAAATGTCTTAGAAGTGCAAACAGTGTTCACTCCCTACAGTTTGTCTCCAAATTATGCTCATATAATAAATAAGACAGTCTACCAGGAGGAACAGGGCATCTTACATCCATGTATCTGAGCACCAAATCATGGAGTCAAATGATGGCACATTAATATTGTTAGGGTCGGCGTCCAAAACAGAGAGCTTCACTCCGATATCAGGTCACAAAAGAAGCTTTATTTAGCACGAGCTCGTGGGCCACCAGTGCGGAAATAACTGGTGACCCCGAGTCTAAGGCTCGCAGGCCTTTTATAAGGCGGTTCTATCAGGGCAGGGGAGCGGGGTCATCCAGAGTGCAGACATCTGGGGGCCAGATGTCTTCGCGGTCCTTCTCAGAATCTGGGTGGGTAAACGAATTCCAAGCTTATCTAGCAAGGGGTTATTTGGCAAGCATTCTTCTCAAGCAATTTATCTTGCAAGCACAACCGCAGGCGGTTATCCTGCAAGCATCCTGTTAGCACAGCATGATGGGCTAACTTTTCTGGTATGGGGCATGGGGGCAGAGTGCAGTATTTTCCACTGAATCTACAATTAGCAGAGCTAGTTGGGGGGGGGCTTGTTTCTCTTACAATGGCCTTTCAATATGAACCAGTAGCCCCTGAAGTGTCTGAACTCTGGGCCCTTCTGCTTCTGTCTCTGGGAGCTGAGATTATAGGTATGTGCCAGCGTGCCAGCATGCCAGAGTGCCCAACCTCTCTCTATATATATATCCTTTTTTCTTAATATCTTGTATGTTTTGCAATATTTTAGGCCTAATCTAGTCCTGCTAAAGATGAGGAGGAGAAAACACACAGAAGTGTTTGCCTGCAGCCACACAAATAATTTTTTTGTGTGTGCACATAATCATTAATATTCACACTGGTGACCCAAGAGAAAACTTGAAAACAACTGAATTGAAATGTTAAAATGGCAAATTCTCCCCGGGATTAAAAAAAGGCCTTAACAAACAGTCTCCTTTTTAAAAAATGCATTACAATAGCTCTGCTCTCCCTCCGAAGGGAGGGCCACTAGCAGGAAAGCTGTCACCTGCTGAGCCCAGCCTGGAAATGTCAGCAAGCTGACTACTCTCACAATAAATCATTAAATTGAAAGTTACATGGGGAAGGGGTAAAAATCAAGTCCCAGCTCATTTCAATGAGAATTGATCTGAGGCAGGCTTCATTAGATCAAGTAATTTTACTAACAGAACTCTGAATGTGTCCTCCAAAGATGCTTAGAATCCCTCTTTGGGAGCTGAGACTGTGGGAGAAAATATGCATTTGGACAATACAGCACTAACTTGCTTTAAAAAAAATCTTGTTCTAACAGTGGAGTGGAAGGTTAGAAAAGACTGGACACTGATCTGGGTGTTAGGGGTTATTTTTTATAAAGAATCTAAAATCTAAATCATTTGTCTCATTGTGATAAGTAAGGAAATAGATGAGAGAGCCACTTAGCAAAAGCCTCAGCTCTTCCAGAGAGGTAGACACACTCCAAAGCTAGCCCAGCCTGTGACACTGGGAGATTAGCACCTTCTGGCCAGGCAGCTTTAGAAAGAAGGGAAGAATGAGCACATGGGAGGTGCAGGGATGTTCTGGGAGGTTGGCTCCCAATTCACACCCCTTTGGGCAGCTAACATGAAATCCTCCGTGTCTTGACCCCCTTCCCAGCCTGGCATCTGACTGACCCTTCCCCACCCTGGCATCTGACTGGCCCAAATGATGGGACTTTCATCAAGAACTTTAACACCTACAAAGTGATGAAACAAAATTACCCAAGTCTCTGAACACAGAAAGTCCCCAAAGAACAGGTCTCTAGCCAAGTTTAGACATTCTCAACTCTAGAATGAGATCAGCTGGGATTAGAGTAGAGGGATTGAAAAGCCCCTGCGCCTGGGAGACACTGAGAGAAATGGGCTCAAGTCTGAATGTGGCAAAACCCTAGGCACAACAAGTAAATAAAAAATTAGGGAGATTTGCTGCTTGCAGTGGAGACCAGTGGTAATACTTTTTCAAAGTAGCATTCTCTACAACAAAGAAACTACGGTATTTTTTTTTCAGGGTCCACACCCATGCAGGCACACATGAGGGCAGGCACATTTCTAAACACAACTCAGTTTAAACTGCACTTTTCTGGGCATGCTCAGTTACTCATCATAGGCCACATGTTCAAAAAGATGATCAACTGAGCCCAAATAGAAGCGGACCTATAATCTCATCACTGGGGAGGTCTGAAGCAGGAGGACTGTGCATGTTCAAGGTCAGCCTGCAGTATAGAATGAGATCCTGTTTCTAAGAAGGAATAAAAAGATGAAGAACACAAATTGCTTCTGTGCTTTTTCAGGTCGGTATTATAAGGAGCCTTTATCAGGACATCTAAAAGAATGAGTAACCTGGAGACATGGTTTGGTGCCTCCTGAGTTTATTCAGAGTTTTAGCTACAACAAGAAAGAATAAGGGCTTTAACAGTTTTTGTTTTGTTTTGATTTTTTTTTTTTTTTTTTTTTTTTTTTTTTTGCCAGAGCTGAGGACTGAACTTACTAGGCAAGTGCTCTACCACTGGGCTAAATCCCCAACCCAGCTTTAACAGTTTTTACAAAGTGAGAGCTTCCTTTACTACTGATATAAGAGTTTGCCCTGACAATGCCTATGCTCTGGCTTGCTTAGTGGGTCCTTTGTTTGAATTTCCTTTCAGTGGTGAAGGTAGTGGTGATGACGGTGGTATCGGTAGTGTTCTGTGATTGTTTTGTTTACATTGCTGAGGACCAAACATAGATGCATGGCTAATGTGGGCAATACTCAAACCAATTAAAACAGAAAGGGGCATGGAACCTAGATGTCAGCATTTTTGTAAGTGCCCAGTTGCAAGAATGAAAAATTAAAGTGACTCAAGCAAAGGAGATGGATGTGGTGATCACAACAATCACAGCACCCAAGGAGGCTGAAGCCAGGAGGACTGCAAGTTCCAGACTAGCCTGGGCCACGAAAGCCTTTATCAGGGATGGGAAATGTATGTGAAAACATTCTTAACATCACTAACCATTAGGGAAATGAAAATCAACATCACAAGACACCACTTCACACCCATTAGGATGGCTATGATTTAAAACAACATTAAATAAAAGCAAGTGCTGGCAAGAATAGTGGAATGATAAAATGGCACAGCCACTATGGACACAGTACAGCATTTCCTCAAGAAAATCAAGGATTGAGTTGTCATGTGATCCTCAATTCCACGCCCGTAACACAACTAGAAAAAGAACTGGGGTCAGAGCCTCAGAGAGCCAGCTGTTGCCTGTATTCATTTGCATGACTGTGTTGGGGGGTGCTTTTACCTCTTGGTAAGCCCAGCCAGCAATTCCAACACAAGCTCCCAAAAGCAAGGGCTTCTTCCAGATCATGACAAGCCAGGCACTGGCTGGATGCTCCATCCATGTTTGCTGAAAGTATACAGGACACAGGGACCTTGGAGTGAAAGCTTCCACAATGTGAAGGATTATTATGAAGCAAGCAAGAGCTTTGCGGGTAGAAATGGCTTTATTCACAAGAGCCTGAGGTAAGAGCAGCCCACAGACTTGCTGACAGATGTACAGATAAAGTGTGGTGTGCTAGCTAGCAACTTCAGGGAGAAAATGTTTATATTGGCTTGCAGTCCCTAAGGATACACTCCAACATGCAAGGCATGGCAGAAAAACTAGGAAGCTGGCTGGTCACATGGCATCTGCTCAGCGACTGAACAGGAAGCTGGCAAGGGCTATAAAGCCTCAGGCAACCCACTTCCTTCAGTGAGGCTCCACCTCCTAAAAGTTCCACAGCCTTTCCAAGCAGCAGCAGGAACTAGGGTGCTAGTGTTCTGACACATGAGCCCATTCCAGACACTTTGCATTTCACATTCCAGGTGTTAGGGTCCCCCTTGAGTAGTGGTCATCTTGAATCCTTGAGACAGGCCTGGTCCAGGGGCTGATATTAGGATTTTAGCATCATCAGTATAATGGTACCCAGACAGGAATTATCAAGTAGTTAAGGCACCAGTGACAAAAAAAGCCAATAGCAATCAGCAGAAGCAGAAGAGCCAAAGGCCCTATGATAGTTAACAGACTTCCTATCTAAAAGGAACCTGGAAATGAGAATGTGAACAGTTATTATTTTATCTCAGGTTCTGTTTTTATGATGTTTCTTTGAGTATAACCAGATTATAATCCTGAATGATTTATATAGGAATAATAATTTCTTAAAGCCACATAATACCTCTTTGGTTCTGCATAAAGAAGGCCAAGTATCTTATCATATTGAAGAATTACTTTAGTTAATAAATCTATCAATTGACAAATTTGGGCCCATTTTCCTGGTTGTCAATGGACATTATAGGTAGCCATTTTGTCCCCTATGCTAGGGAGTTTCCTTTTAACTTAGCATTTCAGCCTATTAGGGGCAGGAGGAAAGCACAACATATTCTCTTCTGTATCTACTTTCAGCTGAAACTGAGGTATTGTTGTCAGGGCCCAGGAAGGCTGAAAAGCTAGTCAAAGGCTGGGCAATGGGGCATTCAGCAGAAGCATATGGTATCTGACTCAGTTATAGAGACAAGGGAACAATCACATTGGTTGAGCTGGTCCACATCAGCTTTCAGCAAGTCCAGAGCTTGTAGTCATTTGGAGCAGTGTAGTCAGCAACTGAAGCCAAGTAGAAATCTGTTGAGACAGATACAGGCTAGAGAAAGAAGTTAAAATTTGTAAATTTCTTTGGAACTTTCAGGCCCATAGTCTTAGTAATTGATGGAGGGGAGGAATCCCAAGACCAAGAGAAAGGAATATCAGCCTCAGGAATAGATAAATAAGGAAACTTAAAATTTATTTATCTGGAATCCTTTTGACCTGTGAGAGGTGGATTGAAGTTTTATGACTCTCTTGATTCTCTAAAGCTTATATGAATTTCCATTTTACAAAAAGACATTAAATTTTTATATATATTATTATTATGAATCTGTACTGAAATCCATATAATTAAAAAAAAACAGATAAAAAGCATCTGTAGAACAGCAGGAGTAGACTCATACCTTTCAGTCCTAGCAAAAGCTATAGATTTAGGTTAAAAGCATGTATGTTTTCTTCTGTCCAGAGAGCCAGATATAGATTAGATAGGAATGTCTTTGGCCTGATGAGAAGCACCTTTAAGTCTATATTTGGAAGACAACCAAAAGAAACCTAAAATCTTGAGCTTGTGATTTAAACAGTAAGCAGTTATTGTTCCATTACCTTATCAGAACTCTATTAATGTTAAACTTTGATCTTTTCAAAATCTTAACATAACAATATCATAAAACGAGAAAGAAATCTCAAGTATTTTCCATATTTTAAATCATTTATTTATACCTTTGTAACTTGTATTTACATCTTAAATTATTTTACTTATTTTTTTTTTTTTGTGAAGCTGAGTATTGAACCCAGGGCCTTGCACTTGCTAGGCAAGCACTCTACCACTGAGCTAAATCCCCAACCCTTACTTATATTTTCATATCCTCAGACTTTTATATATTTCAGACCCTCAGAATTCATATATGCATATCCTCAGACCTGACATAAACTTTATATCTTAAATTTCTTAAATTACTTTCTTAGACCATAAATCATTTACTCAAACTTTCATGACCTATTTAAACTTTCATATCTTAGAACCTTTTCTTAGATCTTCAAAACTTGCATAGATCTTTATGTTTATTTTTTCCATCCAATCATTTACCAGAGACATAAGCAGTTATTATTGAGAACAGTCATTCCAAATCATGTTCCTTTAGTGGACAGTTATATTTGAAATCTGTTTATCCCTTAATACAAAGCCTGTGAGTAAAACAATCCTGTTTGCTTTTTCTTACCAAGAGACCTGGTATTTTTAACTAATTTGAACTAACAAGGTGGCTGCATCCTTGTGGAAGAATTTGGTTGTCTGCTGCTGTTAATATGACAAAGTTACAGTTAGCCTAGTCATCAATGCCATCAGAGATCTGAGAAGGATAAATTATACCTGAGTAAGCAGATGTGCAGACCAAGAAGCTTCCAAATATATTAAAAATGACAGAAACTAGTCCATTACCTAGATAGCCATCCCACGCTACTGTAGTCTCCATGGCATTGGAGGCAGAGGTTATCAGACAGCATCAGTCTTCTGCTGCCAGGCCCATAAGGTGAGTTTTTCTTGTGGAGGAGAATCATGGGGAAGACTGATCTTCTTTTGTCAGTGTCTTGCTTGTCCACAGTCTGGGCAAGGTCCTGGCAAGCAGGTGTTGAATTGGGGAATCTTGACCGGTGGTCAGTGTTACCAACAATCTGCATGGTGTTGTCATGCTATTCCATATCTTCTTTGGAGAACTTAGGAGTCATTGCTAGGAAGTAGGAGTCTCTGTCTACTATAATAAGGCTAGGCTTAATCTTGAAAATATACCTAAGTTTGGTAACAATAACCAGGCCATTATGTTGTCCTGTAGACATATTAGTTAAAAGGACCTCTCAGGTCCTGTTTTAATCTTGTAAGCATGTTTTATTTGTAGGCACAAGTATATCCTTAGACATTACAGGAACAGTTAGATTGCAGCTTTTATTTACAGATCATAGATATGATATGGCAATTTTTTTTTGAGCTGAGGATTGAACCCAGGGCCTTGTGCTTGCTAGGCAAGCACTCTACCACTGAGCTAAATCCCCAACCCTTGATATGGCAATTTTTAAGAAACATAAGAAACAGGCTTGGACTTTTCTATAAAACTTTAGTTTTCTATGAAAGCTTTAGTCCTGCCATTTTATGGAAGGCCAATCATATAGAACCCTACAACCCAGAGGGCTGTAGCATGATGATTAGTTATTAACCTGTATTTTCAATTATACATTGTATTTTTAAATAAGTCTGACATGGGACCTCAGTCCTCCTCCCTCCTTTAAAGAGCATGACCCCATTCCTAATACAAACATTTTGCAGTGAAGATCATTTTTTTAAAAAATGGGGAAACCAACCACAATTAACAACCACAATTAATTAATATGGTCAAATACTCAACATATTTTAAGGTTTTGTTTTCAAATTTAGTATTTGCAGGCATGAAAAACCAAAGCAAATATAGTTCATATCCCCTCTGGCCTTCTATAATTTCCTATATACCCTCAAGTCAGGCTTTTCCTATCTCCGCTCTGGTTCAGCCAGACATTTTTTTGTTTGTTTGTTTGGTTTTTGTTTTTCGAGACACGTTTTCTCTGTGCAGCTTTGTGCCTTTCCTGGAACTCACTCTATAGTCCAAGCTGGCCTCAAACTCACAGAGATCCACCTGCCTTTGCCTCCCAAGTGCTAGGATTAAAGGTGTGTGCCACCACCACCCTCAGCCAGACATTTTTACTTAAGACAAACTCCTCTTTCCCTTCTCTTCTTTACTCCAGTCTCCTGCCTTCTCTCTTGCTTTCCAGATAACATGAAAACTTTCACCAAAGTCCTTCTTGTGGTTTCCTTCAGTATTCTGGAGTATTGTATAGGTATAATACCTTAAACAAGAAAATAAACATACATATATCATAACAAAAATAACTCTAAATTTGCATCAACATATAAAAACCAGTACCAATGTGAAACATCTGACTAGTAGTAGTTTTTCTTACCCTAACCAATAATAATTTGTAACCAACCCCTACAAATGATGACAAATATTTATAAACTACTGAATATTGATGACCAAAAATCATATTTTCCTTTCCTGTGGCAATAAAAGCATATTTTTTTCAAAATACAATATTTTTTTACTTTCATTCTGAAGCCAAGACATCTTAAAGTGTATAGGCTGGTTCCATTCAGCAGCTTCTCAGGCAGTGTCAGGACAGGAAAGGGTTAAGATGTGAAAGTTAAGATGTGGCCAACAGCAAAGATATTGGTGGAGGGAGGTGCTATCACAAGGCTGCAAATTGTATTAACAGTGAAGAATTTGGATCAGGAAGAAAAGGGGAGAGTGGTGACTTATGGACAGCACAGCAGCTGCCAGGCACAGAGTGCCTGGCAGTCAGTATTCCTGAAAAAGATTGTCAGCCTTCCTGGCTGTGGCAGTTAACCCAAGGTTCTCTTTCTGGCATTTGAAGTCCTGCCCTAGTGCACCTGTCCCTTGCAAGTCATGACAGGCTGCCCAGGCCAGCAGGGTTTCAACAGGGGCAACCCACCTGTGGGAGAGAATGAAAGGGACGGGGGACACGAAGGATGACAGCAAGACAGGATTCTGATCAGGGGGACACGAAGGATGACAGCAAGACAGGATCTGATCAAGCTGCAAATTTTATTTTCCTCAGCAAAACTTATATAGCACAGGAAGGGGGAAGAGACATGGAAGAGGTGCAGGATGTGGGAGATGTGCAGATCATGCAACTGTAAGATGTTGGCTAAGGTCACTAGTCAGGGCCCATTTGTTCTGGTGGTGGGCTACCTGACCATGGAATGCTCTTTATGTTTGGTTGTCATGACACCTAACTGTGGAGTGTCCTCTTATCTTTGAGGGCCTCTGATTAGTAAACAGGTGTTACTGCTCTGGGAAAGGGCAGTGGGCGTATGACTTGTTCTCTGGCATAGCTAGTACTTTTCCATGGTTCATGTTTGGTTCCTGACATCTTGGTCCCTGACAGCAGGCTACGTTGCCTGCAAGCCTTTCTCCACTGTCACAACACAGCTGCCGCAGCTTAACAACTGCAAGCAATGACTCCCCAATGCCCTGCCTGCATGAGTGTGCTACCTCACAGCCCAGTCCCCACCATGCCTATATCAGGCATGCCCCTGCCCCTTGAGAAAGCTGTAACAGGCTGCAGGCCTCTCCAGAACACGTGGGCAAGCCCAGCCCCACCTGTGCTGCCCCCACTGCAAGATGGAGAGAAAGGGATCAATGGAGGGAGGAAGCCACACTCCCCTGTCCATCTTTGCTGCGCCATGCCTCTCTTTCAGAGAGCTTTCCCCTCCAGACAATAAGCCCCATTTCTTCTAGGAGGACAAGAGTGATGAGCAGAAGAAAACACAAGAAGACAGGAGAGACCACAGTGTACCAGAATCTGGATGATGGCTTGTCTCACTGTGTGTTCTGCTACGCAGGATCAACCTGCATTGTCCCAGTGTGTAGTGGATAGCCATTCCAGCTTTGATTGGTAACTGTCATGCCTACAAGGCGGGGCCAAGGGAGGACCCTGAAGACCCAAGATCCAGATGCACTGGCTCTCTTGGTTCCTGGACCCTGGATGCTGGAGGTAGATGAAGCAGAGTTCTCCAGAGAACACCACCGGACTGCACCACACCTTTCCCAGACTCTGCAACCTACCTATCCCTTCATTTGTAAGTTACCCAACAAAATAAACCTCCCTTTTAACTACATGGAGTGGCCTTAATAATTTCAACAATATCTGATGCTCATGTGGGGCAAAGTCCAAAGGTCTGGGTGGCTCCCACCCTCAGCTTCCTCCCCAGCTGGCAGGCACTTGAAGCTGCAAGGTACCACCTGCAGAGCTCCATGAAACCAGGAAAAAGCTACATGGTTCCATTCCTGAAAAGGAACTAATCCGATCTCAGTTCCATGGCAAGTTTAGGCCCCAGACCAGGAAAACTGCTATGAGTGCGGCATTCCCCCTCCTCTTTGAATTTTGAGTAATTCTTGTAATATGGCCGACAACATGACCTCACAAGAATTTAAAAACCTTTTTGCCTGTATGATGAATGGCATTTTCCTGGAAATATATGACCTCCCTAAGGCATATCTGGCCTGTACCATTTTGGCATTCATCATAATAATTCACACAGTGTTCAAACACTGGTTTAATAATAAGAACAAAGATGAGTCATTATTGGGACTGATACAGGCTTTAAAAGATAGCAGTGGAGGCTTATAGAAAAAGATTTTTTCTCTGGAATCTGATAATCAGAATTTACAAAACAGGCTTGTACCCAAAATTGATTTTATTGATAATAGATAAGAATATATAATAGATAGAACACTAACTCTCCAGATACTATATAAGGAAGAAAGATTATCATTAATTGATAAGATAAGGTACATGGAATCATGTGTTTCTGAAGAACATAAAAACTTCCATGATTCCATGAAAAATCTGGAGTCCCTTACAAGAGAGGAGGTTCACTCCCTAGAACAGACCCTAGGTGCTCATTTGCAAGCCCTGGAAGAAACTCTCAGTAAACATGACAAGGAACCTATTAAGCAGAAGGGCAAGACCATACAGGTTGTAACATCTCCAAATGGCTCTCATACAATGGCTTATCCTGTTATCATCCATGAGAAGCCAGCAAATGACACACACCCTGAGACATATATGACATATACATTACAACCAATTTCAGCAGGGGACTTTGAATATAAAGGAAGCAGTAGTCATGTATGGGATACACTCCACATACATAAGACAGATGTTAAACTCGTGGTCTACCTCACATAGAATCATTATAGATGACTGGCATCAGTTAATTTCAACTATTCTAGAACATAGCCAGTAGTTATAGTGGAAAAGCTAGTTGAGAGAAGAGGCAAGCAATTTAGAACAACAATGTAAACTCAGAAGTTTTATGATTTCCCAAGATCAAATAATTGGTGGGGGATTTTTCGCTGACAGGAATGTACAAGCCACTTATGAGGAGCATACAATATCCCTATGCTGTACAGCGGCTCTAAATGCTTGGAAAAAATTCCAGAACCTGGAAAACCAACTAAGGTAGACACAAAGATATTTCAGGGACTGCACGAACCTGATTTTCTACAAAGGCTGAACACAACTATAACAAAAGCTGTGTCATATAAAGAATTAAGAAAAGTATTAACTGAGTCCTTGGTATTCGACAATGCTAATGAAGATTGCAAAAGAATACTTATACCATTAAAGGTCAGATCAACTCCTTTGGAAGAATGGATTCAGTATACTAATGGTGTTGAATCTCTTAACTACAGTAATGAGGCTTGGATAGGAGAGACAAATCCCAGAGGTGAAAGAGGGCCTTGTGGTACCAAATGTTTTAAATGTGATACACCAGGTTATATAAGCAAAAACTGTACATGGGATGCTCCTAGAGGTAATACTACTTCTAGAAATAGCCCAAAAAGGAAACCCCAACATCCTAGACTATGTAGAAGATGTAACAAAGACCAACACTGGACCAGTGAGTGCAGATCAAAAATAGATATATGAGGCAAACATTTACTGGCAGGAAATGCCTCAGGGGGCCTCTTGCAGACCCCCAAATCAAACATGGTACAAATATTTCCAGCCACTGGGGAAGAAATTCCTCTCCAGGACAACTAAAAAACCAAAGCCTAATGTAAAAACCGATACTGCAATAAATGATAAAACAGCTCTGATAGGTGAATCACAATTTCCAATTAACACAATAAAACAAATATTTTGTCAGACTTCCATAAATGAACAAAGACCAAAGTTTAGAATTCGAATTAATGGCCTGGTTCTGGAGGGCCTGGTAGACACAGGTGCAGATGTGACCTCAGGGAAAGCAGGATATAAATCAGGAGACTTAAGTAAAGTGGTACAAAGTCCATACAGCTCTGTACAAAAGCCAGAACTGTATGCCATTCTTATGGTACTGATGGACTTCACAGAACCCCTCAATATAGTCACTGACTCTCAATATGCAGAGAGTTGTTTTACATATTGAAACTGATGAATTTATTCCTGATAATATGGAATTAACTTTATTATTCGTACAATTGCAGGAAATCATCAGAAAAAGGGAACATCCTATATATATAACACATATCAGATTCCATATAGGTCTGCCAGGACCTCTAGCACAAGGTAATGATGAGATTGATCAGTTACTAATAGGTAATGTGCTAGAAGCATCAGAATTTCATATGCCATGTAAATAGCAAAGGTTTGAAGAATGATTTCTCCATCACTTGGCAACAAGCTAAGGATATTGTGAAAAATGTCCTACTTGTTCCTTCTATAACCAAACTCCATTACCTGCAGGGAGAAATCCAAAAGGGATACAAAGAGATGAAATTTGGCAGATGGATGTGTTTCATTTTGCAGAATTTGGAAAATTAAAGTATGTATACCATACCATTGACACCTATTCAGGATTTCAATGGGCAACTCCTATGAGTTCTGAAAAGGCTGATTCTGTGATTATACACCTATTAGAAGTTATGGTCATCATAGGAATACCTGTACAAATTAAGACAGATAATGCTTCAGCATATGTCTCCAATAAAATGAGACAGTTCTTTGCTTATTATAATATAAAGCATGTTACAGGTATACCACACAATCCCACAGGCCAAGCAGTCATAGAAAGATCCAATCGAACTTTAAAGGATATGCTAAATAAACAGCAACAGGTAACAATGACCCCTAGAAATAGATTGCATAGTGCTTTATTAACCTTGAATTTTCAATGCTGATGAGAAAGGAACAACAGCTGCAGAAAGACATTGGACGACAGACAAAAACTCCTGAGCTAAACCAACCGCTTTATTTCAAAGATGTGTTGACCTCAGAATGGAAACCTGGATATGTCCTACGTTTGGGGAAGGGAGGAGAAGAAAAGCTACAGATACCAACAAAATTAATAAAATTCGATTCAAACAGGAGAAACCCTTGATGAGGAGAAGTAAAAGATCATCCACCAATGTGACATGTCTTCAACGTTGTAAGAAAAAAATTAACAATCAAAGGTTGGGGTAGGGTCTTTCCAGGATAATGAAATACCCATTTTCCAGAAATCATAAAGGCCTTGGATATCTGGATGTCTATAGCAGAAAGTAATAATCTATTGGTACAAATCTACACAGGATAAAATCTCACTGTCTAACATCTATATCTCTATCAATCTAGAAAAGTTGTGGTTCCAATTCAATTTAAACCAAGCTGGCTTTGGAGATGGAATTGGCTCACTCCTTCCTAAACCCAAGTATATTGATAAAAGAAAAGGTTGAGAGATTCTTCAGTCCCATATCAGAAGAGCCCTCTGGTGTGGGACAGAAGGAAACCAATAAAAAGGGATCATTATCTTCAAGATTCTAATTCTCTCCATGCTTACTCTTGATTTCTCAGAATCCTTTCTTACATGTCATGTCATCTTTAAATCCAAACTTTCCATTTTGATAAAAAAAAAAAAAATAAGTTTTTCCAATAGCAATCTCTGAGATCTCCAGAAGGAAGATGGGGCCCCAACAACAACTCTACCCAGTCCAGAATGATGCCATGGTAATCATCATCATACTACACTTCTTGCCAGAATTTCAGACAATCTTACCCTTTACTCTGAGACTTGCTGTGGAATTGACAGTTAGTCTAACTGAGATTTAACTATCTGAGCTTCCTCACAGTACCCAACAGAGATACCATCACCCCCTAAACAGCAGGAAGCAATTCTGAGAAAACTATGCCCCTTCTCCCTAAGGTTTCATATTTCTCAGGGTTATGGAAAATGGTTATAGGGTTGGGGTGAAAGAAAATATTAAACTCAGTGTTCTCCTTAAGAAAAGAAAAAAGTATCTCAAAAAAAATGGAAAAGAAGACATGGAATGGATAGGTATAAGATATTATGTTAGATTATTGTATATACTAGTAAACGAATTTAGTAAAATAGCAGCCTTAGATAATTTGCACTGTTATTAATTCTTATATGTTGATATAAATGTAAACTATTTTTATATTCCCTGTTTAAGATAATTTGTATATGGATACAAATACAGAACTATATTTGTTATAATGTACATATATTTCTACTCTTATTTGAAATATTTGTATATTGATACAAATGTAAATTTGTATCTGTCATACTGTATGTATGTTCTACTTCTGTTTAGGATATTCTGTATATTGATATATATTTAAGATTATTGTCATATTGCATATCACACTATACATTCCTACCTCTATTATAAATATCTTGTGCATTGTCACAATTTTGAAGTCATCATCCTTTACCATACATTTGCTTATAGACTGTTTACCTTGTTTACATGAAGTCTTAGTCCTTAGGTTATTTCGGTATATAAGGCTTATAGATTTATTGTCACCTATGCTTGTCATCTCTATAGTTACATTAGTTATCCAGATTTACAGATACATATAGTTACATTAGTTATCCAGATTTACAGATACATATAGTTACATTAGTTATCCAGATTTACAGATACATAGGTCAAATGGACAGGTAATCATCAAACACTCCACAGACCTAGAGAATATGGAATTTAAATAACTTAGAATTCTGTTGACATGAGACACAATTGCTCCTGGCAGCACCAATTTGATCCCAAGAGAATATTGGGCTTCTAAGACATTTCCATTTGGAAGCTTGTCTTCTTGGCACATAATGGCCTATTGGGCAAATAACTGCCTTTGCTTCAACTGCTGACATTACAAGTGCTGTCCTTCTGGACAAGCAGGACACAAAGAAAAGTGACTTCTGAACTCTGCCAAGACAGAGTAAGATGGTCTTTCAGAATTCCTGCTTCTTAAAATGGTGTATCAGATACTCTAGGTCTGTAGCCAATGTTGGTGCATGCACCAACAATGCTGAGAAACATTAGGTGACTGTCCAGGCTGCCAGCTGTCTCTGTCTACTCTTGCAAGATTCCCAAAAGTTGCTTACATCCATCTTCCATTTCTCGGGTACCATTATATTCCTTCTCAGGTCTTTGATGGGATTGAAGACTAGCAGTTATAATTACAACTTAGTATATATATAATATCTTAGATAGAACATATTAAGTTTTAGATTCAGGTTCTTTAGGATAGGACACCTATTGGAATGACCTTTGTACCATACCATTTACCTACACTCGAGACTTCTCTGGATTTTAGTATGTGTTTCTTGCTTGATATTGTTCACATTGGTTGTACTTCCATCTTATCTAGGCCATTATCCCTCATTATTCCTGGACAATATTTGATAACCATTCCTTTGTATATAGTCTTGTATTAGGTTAGAACCTTCTTATTTAGACAAAAGGGAGAGATGTAGTGGGCAGTCATTCCAGCTTTGATCTGGAAGTTCCAACCCCCATTGAGGCTTTGGTAACTATCACACCTACAAGGCAGGGCCAAGAGAGGACCCTGAAGACATGAGATCCAGATGCACTGGCTCTCTTGGTTCCTGGACCCTGGATGCTGGAAGTAGACCAAGCAGAGTTCTCCAGAGAACACCGCTGGACTGCATCACACCTTTCCCAGACCCTGCAACCTACCCCTTCACTTGTAAGTTACCCCACAAAATAAACCTCCCTTTTAACTACATGGAGTGGCCTTAACAGTTTCACCAGTACAGGGTTGTTCAGAGACATGTCTTGATCTACATGATATGGGTGCCACTAGTGTGTCAGCCTGCCTCACCTGGAGCCTTCAGATTCAGTTAGCTCGAGCTCCTCAGAGACATGAAAATGATGAATATAATAGTGCCAGACTTAGACTGAGACAGGGAGCACTCACTTACCAGCCAGGTTTCCAAATGCTCAACATGTTAGGAGCCTTAGGGGGACTTCCTGGCCATGCACCATGCTTGGGTCCAAGAGAAGTGCCATAAAAGACCACCAGTCACATATGCAATCAACTAGAGCATTTAATAAAAATATTCCAGCATGCAGGGGTCAAACCATCTGACAGAGTAGCAAAGGGTGACCCAGACAGAAGCTCACAGGCTTCTTTTAAGCAAGATTAGGGAATTCCAGCTGTGATTAAGTGTACCCTGAAGTGATTGGGTATAGACTCTTACTGGTACAGGAATCATTTTATGATTGGCACATGACATCTGGTCAGCAATTGTGGTTGCAGTGTCAGGGGTCTGGTAGGACCTGCTTGTGGCTGGGTAGTAGGACCCTGATTGGCTACTAGACTGGACATACTTCCTGAGGGTCTGATTGAAGCCAGACATGAGTCAACATAGGATGGTGGGGTAATATGGGCAGAGGTCATAGCAAACTGGTCCCCGTGGGGGGAAAAACTGGCCCTGCTAATGTCAGTCCTGTTATATGTAGTTTGAGTTTCCTGCCTGGCCCACAGTCAGGACAAATCTCTCTCACCCACCAGGCCCATAGACGCTCAGAACCAACTAAGTAAACACACAGAAACTTATATTGTTTACAAACTATATGGCCGTGGCAGGCTTCTTGTTATCTACTTCTTCTATCTTAAATTAGCCCATTTCTGTTAGTCTATACTTTGCCACATGGCTTGTGGCTTACTGGTGTCTTTACATGTTGCTTCTCATGGCAGTGGCTGGCAGTGTCAGCCTTCCACTTCCCAGAATTCTCTTCTCTCTTGTCCCGCCTATACTTCCTGCCTGGTCACTGGCCAAACAGCATTTTATTTATACAGAGCAATATCCACAGCACTAGATAGCAGTTATAGTTCTAACTTAGTATTATACATATATAATGTCTTAGAACATATTAATTATTAGACTCAGGTTCTTTAGGATAGGACACCTTTTGGAATGATCTTTGTAACATGCCACCTACCCATGCTCTAGACTTCCCTGAATTTTAGTATGTGTTTTTTGCTTGATATT
The DNA here is from genome assembly GCF_903995425.1 of Onychomys torridus. Classification (NCBI taxonomy): domain Eukaryota; kingdom Metazoa; phylum Chordata; class Mammalia; order Rodentia; family Cricetidae; genus Onychomys; species Onychomys torridus. Next base: position 17,468 of record NW_023411426.1, read on the forward strand.
GTTTGCATTTATTGTAATTCCAACTTATCTAGATCATTATCCCTCATTACTCCTGGACAATATTTGATAACCGTTTCTTTGTATATACTCTTGTATTAGGTTAGAACCTTCTTATTTAGACAAAAGGGGGAGATGTAGTGGGTAGACATCCCAGGTTTGGCCTGGAAGTCCCAACATCCATTGAGGCTTCGGTAATGGTCACGCCCACAAGGGGGGCTAAGGGAGGACGCTGAAGACCCAGGATCAAGAGGAGAGGTCTCTCTTGGTTCTGGGATCCTAGATGCTGGAGGTAGACTGAGCAGAGTTCTCCAGAGAACAAGGCTGGACTGCGCCATACCTTTGCCAGACCCTGTTATCTATCCCTTCATTTTAAGTTACCCCACAAAATAAACCTCCCTTTTAACTACGTGGAGTGGCCTTAATAATTTCACCAATAGTTATACGCAGGGATGGCTGCTTCACCAGCTTCAACATGTAGTTTATTATCCAGCCTTAAAAAGGAAGTCACGGCCCAAGGCACAGAGCTGCCACTGCTGCTGCCACCACTAGCACGGCTAGCGGAGGAGAGTGCAGCCACCATGCTGTTTGGAGACTGCAGGCATGATGGTCATGCCATGCTTTGGGGCTGGCACCAAGGGCAGGGTGCTATATAGCATCCTGGAACTCCCTCACATCCTGCCCCGCAGAC
>NW_023411427.1:0-6384 GCF_903995425.1 Onychomys torridus
GAGCTCGTGTGATTTCAAGTCCAACTTGGGCTACAGAGTGAGTTCCAGGGAAGGCGCAAAGCTACATACACAGATAGACCCACTCTCGGAAAAAAAAAAAAGTGCATGCCACCTCTAATTAGTAGAGATATAAAATCAACTATATGCTGATTGGGGGGATTAATTTGTGGTTTATTGCAGGGTTTGTTTGTTTGTTTGTTTTGGTTTTTTGGTGTTGTTATTGTTTTGTTTTTTTAAGGCAAGATCTTGTGTATCCCTGGCTGGTCTCATTGAAATGAAGATGGCCTTGAACCAATGTTCCTGCCTCTACCCACTGGGTGCTAGGATGACAGGAAATGTATCCCCACTTCTGGCTGCATATTCTGAATTTTGAATATCTTTATAGATTACCTTAAATGTAAAACTAAGCAAGTGAAATTAATGTTGCTATTATTTTACTTTCATTTAATTTGTCACTTCAACATGTGACCATTGTAAAATAATGGGGAAAAATAAAAATTGAAATGTACATGTTGCATGCTGAGGATCAGGAGTAGAGGTCAGGAGTAGAGCTCTTGTCTAGCATGGACAGGTGCTGGGCTCATGAGGGAGTGTAAAGGAACCAAGGTATAAGAACCTGCTACATAACTGCTGGAACTATAGCTATAAAATGATGCAGCCACTAGCACCAGAGTAGGCACAGCATTTATAGTAGACAAAAGGTAGAAACCCCAAATACCTTCTGCTTGATAAATGGGTAAACACAGGGTGCTGTGGTAATACAATGGTTCAGTATCTAGATTTGAAAAGGGGTAGAGTACTGCTACATCCTATAACAAGAATAAATATTACAGACATTAAACTGAGTGAAAGAAGCAAAAGGACAGAGGCATGGGATAGTTCTCTAATAGGTGCTTTGATTTCTGTTAAATACCCAGAATGAGAAACCTGAAGCAGAAAGTTAGATTGGTAGCTGATATGGGATGGGGTCTGGAGAAAAGAATAGTAACTACTAAAGAATAAATGGCTTCTTCTAGAATGATTAAGATATTTTTAAATCAAATAGGGTGATGACTGCATACTTCTAAGAACATACTAAGAAAACCCTACTGGATTGCATACTTTAATAGAGTGAACTTACTAGATAAGTGTATTAAATTATTATTTAAATATTACATTTAGTTCATGGGCATTATGTTTTGCCTGCATGTATATTGTACACTGTGTGCATGTCTGGTGCCTGTGATGATACAAGAGGGTGCTGGATTTCCTAGAACTGAATTTACAGATGTTTGTGAGCTCCATGTGAGTGCTGTTGTGGGCCACAGGGTTTGTAACTGGGAGATATTGAGGATTACCTTTCTCTCTAGTACAGACTACCTCCCAGTACCATGAACTCTGGTGGTTAGTGGGTGAAGAATCTAGTTAGACATCAGCTGAACTTCTCCATGTTCAATGACAGAAGTGTTACCTTCAGAAACAAGACCTTAACATCATCTTGTGCAGAGCTACCAACAGCCTTGGAAATACCCTGTGCTATTTGGGGGTTTCTGTGGGTCTCTTTGGTTAAGGACTCAACAGGCTGTACCTTGTTCGTGGCACAGGAGGTTTAAGATGGTAGCATAAGATATCCAACTGAAGCCTTGTTAAACCTGTTATGTTTTGAGCCTGTTTAGATTCCTTGCATATATGTCTAGGGAGCTTATGGGGTAGTCAGTTTCCATGTAGTTTTTCAAAGGGTCTGCAGTGTTGATTATCCCGACCCATGTTCCCTCCTTTATCTTTCTCTCCCATCTTCCTCAAATTAAACCCTCCTAATCTAGTGTTCATTTATATCTTCACAACACTATAGACTTTCCCCTTCCTTGAGAGATACTCTCCTCCCTTCTGGTCCCTTACCAAGTGCCAAACCTCTGTGGTTATTCAGATTGTAGTTCCTATATCAGAACTTTTAAAGGAAAAAAAAATAAAAACCAAAACAGTATTTGTCTTATTGGGTCTGGGTTGGACCACTCAGGATGGATTTTTTTCTAGCTCAATCAGGCCAGTCTTACGGAGGTATTTTCTCATGGCTGCAGGACGGTAAGGACCTGACTCATTACCCAACTCTCCCAGTGTTTTGCTTTGGAGGCCCTGCAGGTAGGTCTACTCCAAAATTCCAATTGACAGGTGCTGAGCACAGTAGGCTTTCATCCCCGGAGTCTGACATGGGCATGGGCAGAGCGCGCATGCGCATGGGGTTCACGGCTGCTAAGCACCATTGTTTGCTCACAGAACATCACAATGCCTGGGTAGCTGTGTTGCTAAGGGTAACGCAGAGTTTGGCTCACACTGAACCAAGGATCTGCACTAGCAGGACGATCCTGTGCATCAGTGACAAGAATTTACCAATATTTTGAATTTTTAGTGGCGAAAATTTACCAATATTTCAACTTTTTAGTGTACCAGTCTTCTATATTTTACTGTAGGGTTTGGGAGGGTGCGGGTGGGTAAAGGGGGTGGGGTGGGGAGGGCCTGTGTAGCCTTAAGGCTGACCATACAGGAAGATGCTGACCCAGATGCTCTTAGTATTCGATCAACAAAGCGGGCCCGCTGGTACACCTGCCTGTGGCCCTCATGCCTGGGTCATGGGCTCTCATGTCGCAAATGATGAAGACACAAATTTCCCCTCAACTTGATTGGCTATGACCCAGTAGGAAAGGTAGAAAGGGCAGCCACTGTGGGGTACTTGGCTTCAATAGAACGACTTCTTAACTGCTGTGGATACCACATAAATGGCCATGACACAAGGCACAGGTAATGGGACCTGGGGAGGGGAGAGGCCCAGGAGGGACAGGAACTGTTGGTGACAGTCAGGGCCAACTAAGGAGAAACACACCTTCCAGGACTGTAACCTGACAGAGGGTAGAGGTCATGCTTAGGCTCTTCTTTCACTGAGCCCAGTGGGGTTTGTGCCTGCTTTAGGCTTCTAGGCATCTGGGACATGCACACCTTGGAAGGGCAGCTCCTGGGCCTTCTTTAAAAGAAGCAAAACAAAGAATTTCAGTTAGTTTACAAATCCTTTTACATTGTCTCTTTTAGAGCACTTTATTGGGCCCTTTAAAGCAATGTAGCTAATGAAACTACATACATTTTATTTGTATGTGTATACTTAAAATTTTTTTTAGATTTATGTATATGAGTATTTTGCTTGCATGTACATCCAATGCACAACATGTATCAGAAGGCATTGGATCTCCAGGAACAGGAGATACAGACAGTTGTCAGTGCTAGAAATCAAACCCAGGTCCTCTACAAGCAAAAATAGAGCTTATAAACACCAAGCCATCTCTCCAGTACTTAAATAGTTATGTTTTTAATACTATGTTATACACAAATTTATCCCCATGTTTATGTGTATGTTTTTAGCTGAAAGAAAGAATGTCTTCCAATCATGTTCAGGTGACACACCAGAGAAGAGGGTGTCAGACCCCTTTGTTCTGGAGCAGCAGCTGCTTATGAACATCCCAACTTGGGTGTTATGATATGAACTCACATCATCCCCAAGAAAAATTTGTGTTGAGTCCCTGTAAAAGGCCTACTGTACTTTCTAACTAATAAACTAAAAGTCTTTCAGAAATTAACAACAAAGCATAAATAAATACAGAAGTTAATAAGTGATCCTTGGGAACATGATACATCAATATTAAGATAATAGTATGGTAAATTTGCAGAATGAATTGAATATAATCCAAAGAAAATTTCAAACAGTTTATAATAGAATACCTGATTCCAAAGCTACATGCAAAGTGGTAACTCCTAGAAAGCTCAATAGGATTATAAACTATAGAACATATATTGACAAATTGTGACTTTTGTATTTACCACAAAGCTTCAGCCATCCATAGAAAGTACAATATTCATGAAAGAATTATGAGGATGGAGAGAAAATGCTAAGAACAAAAGCAGGAAAACAGTACTAACTTTTATTCAAAAGACCAAAGGAAACTCAGCTAAGAAAATGTATGCTCTTGACCAGTATCACCCAGCTACCGATGATACTGTGTGAAGAGATTAAATAAACACTGATTTCACAACTCTCACAAAATAACTCAAAGTGAACCTTAGAGTGTTCATTTTCTGTCCTTCCAGCTACAGAGATTGCTTCCAGAGAGGCCACAAGTTCCAGAGCCCACTCTGCCATTGGCGGCGATATCCTCCAGAGCCTACTATGGCTCTATAACACCTCGAGTTTCAGGCAAACTCAGCCCCAATGATTCCCAATCACAAAACAATGTTGAAGTATAATTTAATGTCATGTCTGTTTCCTGCCACATAGATTATGTCACAAGGTATGTGGCATCTGTCCTATTCACTTGCCCAATATCATGAAAACTGAGATACCTCTGTAGCTTAGAAACTCATTTGTGCCCTGGAACTGAATTTCACAGAATCACACCATGGTGGTTGGGAGTAGCAGAAAGTTGAAAACATTCTAATCATGTATTGCTCAAGGATGATGCCCATTGCTTCCTTTTTACCAGTAGTTCAAGCTATCCTCCCTAAACTGTACACCTACTAATTCTGAGTGTCTTCATTCATATTGAAGGAATTAATACATGCAGGGAAATTACAGGAAAAAGTCACTCACCATGCCCCATGAATCCTTTGTAAAGGAGAACCCTGCAGCTCACTGTCTTAAACATCACTCCCTGAGCTAGGTATAGACTAGTTTCTTTTCCCCCTGAAATGTATACAGTACACTGTTCCTATTCTTCTGGTCAGAAGGGAGAAGCCATGCTGCACACACAAATCCTTTTTCTGTTACTGAAATGGACAGTCCACTACATGATTCAAACTTGTATTTTAGAACTCTGTGGTGTTGCTTGCCTGTAATCCAAGAATTTAGGATTGTTACTCAGGGGCTATATCCTATGTGGCTGCTGACAGGTTCCAAGCTCACCTTTGTCAATATGGAAGTCCTTGACTCAGAACTCATTTTCAAAAAGGCTGGAGATACAGCTGTTGTAGAATTATGAACCATCATGGCATATGGGGAAATAATGTTGATTGTGACCCTGTAATAGTACCTTGAGCAACATGTCAGAGCCCTTAGATGGGGAGATGAGCAATTTGGCTAGTTTGAAACAGGTTGTCTCTTAACAGATGATTAATCACAGTGAACAAACATTTACATCTACTCATACTAATTTCTAACAGGCATAGTTAGCATACTCCTTAACTTTAGGGTATTTGGGATGCAGTCCTCCCTTACCTACCTTCTATTTTGTGAGGCTTAATGTCTCCTAAGAACTGCTAAATCCTTATACCATCAGTTCTACTAGCCTCAATTCTATTCTACATCACAGTTTAGCAGTGGAATGCTACTCTACACAGGAGATACCATTCACAAGCTCCACAACATAAATTCCAGATGAATCCTAAGTCTAATAGTTAAATACTAAAGGTTCAGAACTTCTGGAAGGTATTAGAGAGACCAGTATTCTCTGAGTTTGGCAAATCTAGTGATGTTTCTCCACATACTACAACATAAGCAATACAGGTACCAGAATTTCATAGTGATGTTAATAAGAAAGGAAGTTCTAAGCACACATCTGCTCTCAATGCTCTGTGAAGATACATCCCTGGGATTTAAGTTATTCCGAGGAAGCCAGTCCAGCCCAGGGACTTGCAAGGATCACATAGGACCAGGCTGGACCAGGCAGGAAAATGATGGATGAACTCTGTGTATCTTTTTTATTTTTTGGTTTTTTTTTTCAAGTCAGGGTTTCTCTGCATAGTTTTGGTGCCTGTCCTTGATCACCCACTGTAGACCAGGCTTGCCTCCAACTCACATATATCTGCCTGGCTCTGCCTCCCAAGTGCTGTGATTAAAGGCATGCACCACCACCCACCGCCCAGATAAACTCTGTGTCTTGAAGCTGGCTCCCACCCAACCCAGGAAGGATGCACCAAACAAGCTCCAGAGCCTCAGTGAGCAGCTCCACCCAGTCTGTGGAAAGCAACACCTCACTACAAAGACCACCCACTCTTCCCTGCCTGGGGACAGCAGCCCCTCACTCATATTTGGAGAGCAACCCCTCACTCACCATGGTGTGCTGAGCTGACCTGCTCTCTTCACAATGGAGGCACAGTACACTGGACAACTTCTGACTTCCTCTGGAGAAGAGCTGAGCCAGGAACCTGGCTCCTGGAAGTACCCACCCATCTGACTTTCAGGTGCGTTGGAGGCTCTGATTAGCTAGGGAGGTTTGAGTGACAGGACCAGGTGAGCAGAAAGGACAAAGCACAGTGCTTCTCATCCCTGGCTTCCAATCTAAGGACAGACCTATCCCAGATTGCCTGGAGATTTGTGCCAATAGCAAAGTCTCTTGTAGTGTAAATCAATGGATTCGATTTTAAAAG
>NW_023411428.1:0-2304 GCF_903995425.1 Onychomys torridus
ATCTGGACAAAATAAGGAGACCCCAGGTACTTCCTAATCTCAGAGTCCAGCACTGCAACTCAAATCCAGCCAGCACTCTCATCTGGACCAGTGCTTCCATCTGGCCCAGAGCTTCCATCTGGACCAGAGAGAGGCTTCTTAAATCTCTCAACTCTCTCTGGACCAAGTACACTGATAAGACCAAGAATGAACACAAGAGGAGATGGACAGATGTCAAGGCAGAAGTACATACAACAAAATAAAGAGCAATACAGCATCACCAGAACATAGCCCTTCTCCAACAGCTAGACCTGAACATCTCAGAATGGAAGGAGAAGAAGGAAACAACCTTATAAGTAACATCATGAAGAGGCTAGAGCCTTAAGTAGGAGAAATAAAAAATAGAGTAGAGGAACAGACACACAAAAATTGGGAAGAACGCTATAAAAAACTACAGGAAAGGACAATTAAAGCAGAAGAAAACAATAAATCCTTGAAAGAAAATCATGAAAAAGCAAGGGAGACAATCCAAGACCTGAATAGGGAAATAGAAAAAAATGAAGAAGACACAAGCAGAAGGAAAGTTGTAAATAGAAAATCTGATTAAACAAACAGAAACTTCAGAGGCAAGTATAACCAACAGAATGCAAGAGATGGAAGCGAGGATCTCTGGTGTTGAAGATACGGTACAAGAAATAGACTCATCAGTCAAAGAAAACACTAAAACTAACAAAGTCATGAACGCAAAATGTCCAAGAAATTTTGGACACCATGAAAAGACCAAACCTACAACTAATAGGGATAGAGGAAGGAGAAGAATACCAACTCAAATGCACAGAAAATATATTTAACAAGATCATAAAAGAAAACTTTCCCAACTTAAAGAAGGAAATGCCTATGAAGATACAAGAAGCCAATTGAACACCAAACAGACTAGATGCCCCAAAAAAGTCCCCTTGCAACAAAATAATTAAAGAACTAAATGTACAGAATAGAAGAAAGAATATTAAGGGCAGCAAAGGAAAAAGGCCAAGTGACTTATAAAGGCAAACCCATCAGAATAACACCCGATTTCTCAATGGAGACATTGAAAGCCAGAAGCACCTGGACAGATATAATGCAGACACTAAGAGACCATGGATGCCAGCCTACATTAATATACCCAGCAAAACTTTCAATCATCATAGATGGAGTGAACAAGACCTTACAAGACAAACCAGATTTAGACAATACTTATCCACAAACCCAGCCCTACAGAAAGCACTAGAAGGAAAATTCCAACCTAAGGAAGGCAGATACACCCATGAAAACTCAGGCAATATATAGCACCACAACAGAAATCCCCAAAGGAGAGAAGTACACACACACTACCACCAAAAGATAAAATTAACAGCAGGAATGAACAATCACTGGTCATTAATATCCCTTAATATCAATGGACTTAATTCACCTATAAAAAGACACAGACTAACAGAATGGATATCAAAACAGGACTCATCGTTCTGCTGCAAACAAGAAACACGCCTCAGATTCAAATACAGATACCTCCTAAGAAAAAAAGGCTGGGAAACGACTTTCAAATCAAATGGTCATAGGAAGGAAGCTGGTGTAGCCATCCTAATATACAGCAAAATAGACTTCAAACTAAAATCAATCAAAAGAGATGATGAAGGGCATTACATACTCAACACAGGAAAGATCCACCAAGATGACGTCTCAATTCTGAACATTTATGCCCCAAACATAAGGGCACCCACATATGTACAAGAAACATTATTAAAGCTTAAATCACATATAAAACCCCACACATTGATAGTGGGTGACTTGAAACTCACTTTCACCTTTGGACAGATTGGACAAATTGAAACTTAACAGAGAAATGATGGACTTAACTGATGTTATGGCTCAAATGGACTTAATCAATATCTACAGAACATTCCAGCCAAACAAAAAAGAATATACCTTCTTCTCAGCACGCCAAGGAACCTTCTCTACAATCAACCACACACTTGGCCTCAAAGCAAATCTCAACAGATAGAAAACAACTGGAATAACCTCCTGTGTTCTATCAGACCACCATTGTTTATAGTTAGATTTCAGCAAGAGAAAAAAGTACAGAAATCCTACAATCTCATGGAAACTGAATAATGCTCAACTGAATCACCAATGGTTTAAGGAAGAAATAAAGAAAGAAATTAAAGACTTCCTATAGATCAAAGAAAATGAATATACCACATACCCAACCTTATGGGATAATATGAAAGCACTGATAATAGGGAAATTCACATCACTGAATGCCCACATAACAAAGCTGGAGAAATCTCA
>NW_023411429.1:0-30239 GCF_903995425.1 Onychomys torridus
GGGTTCAGGTTACTAAGATGTGTGGAGTTTGCAGTGGTTAGAAAGAAGGAGGAGATGGACTTGATCTGAAGGTGAATCGAGATGGCTGCCAACATCATTTTATTGAAAAAGATACCATTTATACTCTATAATTGCATGTAGGATTAACTTGGAGAAAAGAAGGCTTAGGAGCTGGCATGTGGCTTTAAATCTTGGGTTAAGGAAGCTAGCCTTGACCTTGAGAATAGAAATCAGTCATATGTTAATGAAAGGACCACAAGTTCCTCTTGCCACAGATAAGGAGAATGAATGCTTAAGCAACTAGTCACTCTCTTTCCTGAAGCTTCTGAAGGAATAGAGACCCTTATCCAAATTCCTGAAATTGGGATAAAATACTTCTTCTGGAGAAGAGACACTATACTACAGTTTCCTAATCTTAATATATAGGCCTTTTCCCCTCAGAACTCTCCTAAAACTGAAGATCCTGAGGTGTTACTTTTTTTCCATTATACAGTACCATTCTAACTGAACTCCATTTATTAACTGAACTCTTGCCTTTAATTACCTTAGACTCTGGATGAAAAGTATACATCTCATCCTTGCAATCAGGTTTGTCTAGTAAATCTCTAACTTTCCTCTTCTTGGTGCATTTAAGAGGACACAATGGAATTCTGGGTTCAGCAGTGGCAGAGATTTTTTTCCAAATAATTATTTTGTTTAGACAGTCCACCATTGTACACATTTGTATCATTTGCCACAGACTGCACAAATTTCCCCAAAGGGAAATCATTAGTAGTGAGTATCACTAACAATAAAAGGAAAAAGGTACTGGAGAAATGTGGCTCATCTGCAATGTCAAAATGCTGGAACTTTGTCAAGCAGCAATGGTTCACACCAGTATGCACAACATAGCATGACATGCGCTGGACATGTATACAATATTTGAAGTTTCATGCTTCTTCATCCCCATTAATTTTATATTTGCCAATTCATCTTTAAATTCTGCCTCCCAGGGGATTATCCAGAGATGCCAGATAATCTAACAGCAATGAAATTTATTAAAAACAAAACAAAACAAAAAGTTTTTTCCTATGAGTTTGAGGCCAGCTTTGTCTACCAAGTGAGTTCCAGGAAAGGCGAAAAGCTACACAGAGAAACCCTGTCTCGAAAAAAATCCCAAAAACCAAAAAACAAAAATCCAAAAAACCCCTTCATTTCCCAGGATGCCTTTCTCTACAGCATCAGTACATTCTGGCCTTCATTTCTCTGGATGGCTTTGTCTCCAACATCACTATATAAGGACTTCATTTCCCAAAATGCATTTCTCTACAGCATCAGTAAATTCTCAACTTGATTTCCCAGGATGATTTTTTTCTCGGACAGAATTTCTGCACTTCATTTCCCAGGATGCCTTTCTCTAGAGCATCACTACATTGGGACTTCAAATCACCAGATGCCTTTCTTTACATCATCACTATATTCTCAACTTCATTCCCAGGATACCATTCTCTCCATCACAACTGCATGGTGGACTTTACTTTATTTCCCAGGATGCCTTTCATTATAGGCATCATAATATATGAATTTCATTTCCTGGATGCCATTCTGTACAGCATCATCACATATGGACTTCATTTCCCAAGATGCCTTTTTCTAGAGCATCAGTACATATGGACATCATTTTCCAGGATGTCTTTCTCTACAGCTTCACCAAGATGGACTTCATTTCCCAGGATGCCTCTCTCTATAGCATAAGTATATTCTGGACTTCATTTTCCATGATGCCTTTGTCTATAGTGTCATTACATATAGACTTCATTTCCCAGGATGCCTTTCTATATAGGCATTAGTACATATGGACTTCATTTCCTAAGATGACTTTCTTTATAACATTACTGGGTTTGGACTTCATTTCCCAGGATGCCTTGCTCCTCAGCACCATGACATGTTGGACTCCATTTCCCAGGTGTCCTGTGTACCCAGGACTTTCCCCTTTTCTTCAGCAGGTGTTCAGAGACTCAGCAGGTAACCTGACATTCAGTAGGTTTGTTTTGCCTCAGCAGCTGGGGTTCAGGGTCAGGGGGGTCAAGGTTAGGGTCAGGGGGTTAGTGTCAGGTTGGCCTCAGCAGGCATCTCTGATCGTCATCACGTGTCCTGTTTCCTCCATTCCTGGGTCAGAAGGAAATTTCCTGTTCCCTCTTTATAACATCAGCATGTTTGGACTCTATTTCCCAGCATGCCTTTCTCTGTAGTGGTTGTCTGATTAAAACTACATTTCCCATCATGCCTCTTGGGTCTTCTCCCAGGATGTCTTTCCTTACAGCATCAGTACGTGTTGAACTACATTTCCCAGGATGCCTTTCTCTATAGTGTCTCTCTATTAAAAACTACATTTCTCATCATGCCTCTTGGGTCACTTACCAGGATTCCTTTCCTTATGCAATAAGTATGTATAGGATTCCATTTCCTAGGATTGTTTTCTCTGTATTGTCCATTTATTCCAAACTACATTTCCCATCATGCCTCTTAGGTTCAGGAAGGAATGTCTTGTTTTCTCTTTATACAATTTGTGTGCTTAGGACTCCATTTCCCAGGATGCCTCTCTGTGTAGTGTCTGTCTATTAATTACTACATTTCCCATCCAGGTGGTGTTGGTACATGCCTTTTATCCCAGCACTCGGGAGGCAGAGCCAGGTGGATCTCTGTATGTTCGAAACGAGCTTGGGCTACCATGTGAGTTCCAGGAAAGGAAAGGTGCAAAGCTACACAGAGAAACCCTGTCTCAAAATCTACATTTCCCATCATGCCTTTCAGGTCATTTTCCAGGATGCCAGGATGCCTTTCTCTACCATGTCAATTCATTTGGACTCCATTTCCCAGGATTCCTCTCTCTATTCCATCATTAGGTTTTGCACTCATGAATCCTCAGTGTTTCCTCCTCTGTGGCTCATTGGCCTGCACTCTCCTGGCCTGTATACTGGTGCTCAGACCTTCCTGTGAGTGCTGACACTGTGTTTCCAGGGTATACTGGAGTCTCAGTCTTTGATGAGGACTCAGTCCTTTCCATGGGTTCTGGGGACTCAGTGATTTCCATGGGTGCTGGGGCTCAGTCCTTCCCTTCCCATCGCTGCTGACACAATCTTTCCTGTGGGTGCTCAGAGCTCAATTCTGCCTAAGGGTGCTGGGTCTCAATCCCTCCGTAGGTGCTGACACACAGATGCCAACAATGAATTTCATATTATGGGCCAGTGCCATGCTTCTCTCATGGATAAGACATTCTGTAAATCCATTGATGGTGGTTTTGCAAAGCATTACATGTAGGAAAGGCAAATTTGTACCAGAATAAATATCTACTTCAGTAAGGACAGAATTGTCCATTCAACAGAGGAAGTGGTGCAAGGTAGTCAACCTGCCACTAGGCTGCAGGCTGTTCAACCCAGGAAATGGTGCAATATCTCGGTTGTTGGCTAATCTACTGCACAGCACCAGTTGTCGCTCAAGCACCTTTAGTGAGCAGAAGTCCAAGTTTTTGAGCCCATGCTCAACCCCATCTCTGCCACCATGGCCACTTTGTTCAGGAGCCATTGGACAATGACAGGAATGGCTGAGGCGAGAGGTTGACCGTCCACAGACAGAGTCATCCTATCTATTTGATTATTGATCTCATCCTCAGCTCAAGCTACCTTTTGTTAAACATTTACATGGGATACACACTTTGCCCATTTGGAGAGATGTATGCCCACAGTTCTTCCCCAGATGTTTTTTCTCACCAATTTTCCAATTTTGCTATTTCCATGTCCCTGAACAACCAACCAGTCCATTGGATACAGCCTATCATAAAGTGAGTAGTTACATATTTGGCTCTTTCTCCTTCCAATCAAACTGTATGACCCTGTGTACTGCCTGAACATCTGCCCACTGTGATGATTTTCCTTCACCAGTATCTCTCAGGCTTGTCTCAGAATGGGGTGGAAATGCTGTAGCTGTCCACTTCTGGGTTTTGCCTGCATGATGTTCAGAACCATCAGTAAACCAGGCCCTAGTCTTCTCTTCCTCAGTCACCCAATCAGGGAATCTTCCATAGGACTCAAGGCTCATGCTTGGCATCAGAAGGCATTGTAACAGGAGTAGAAATGAAACACATTTGGGCAACTCCTTCATGTAGGTTGCATGTGCCTTCAGGACCTGCTCGGGCCCAATCACTTGTATACCACTTTCATTTGATAACAGAATGCTGCTGTGCATTTCTTACTTTATGGCTTGTTAGGTCTGGTAACATGGCTTGGTGTGCTGGTAATACCCAACTCATAATGAGAAGTTCATTTTGCATGCTAAGGTGGTGGACAACTGTCAAAATTCAGTTCCCAGTGGCTAGAATTAATGGCATGTACATGCATGCTTAGCCACATTTATTTTTGTAAATGATTCTATGGCCATCAGTGGCAGAGACCTAAAATGACTGTAAGAGGTATTATATTGTCCCAATTATCCAAATCTCCTATTCTTGAACATTAGTCATTGTTCTCTCTCTCTCTCTCTCTCTCTCTCTCTCTCTCTCTCTCTCTCCGCTCTCTCTCTCTCTGTGTGTGTGGGGCGGGACAACAATGTATTACAGGCTTTATAACACATAGTGATTTTCATGCCTCTGTGTCTGCAGTGCTGGTACTGAAAGAATGCATTACCACACACAGCTTGAAACGTAATTTTTATTGTGTAAGTCTCTTCTTACAATGGCCAGAAAGGCCAGAAGATGGTGTCATAATCTCTGATGATGGAGTTACAGATTGTAGTAAGCTTCTATATGCACTGGGGATGGAAGCTGGGTATTCTGAAAGAATCTTTACTGCTCTTAACTGCTACCATATTTTTCCACCCTAAGTTTTTCTATTCTAGATTACTTTTCCTATCCAAGGCAGCATAGTCAGGCTGATGCTGATTATAAAGTGGAATTCTTCTTCATTTGAGAGAATTAGCCTCTGTCAGAGACAAACCCCCAAATTGTTTATAAATATAATATGGTCAGCCAGTTATCCATATATGTACAATAAATAAAAATGGACAGAGCAGGTTGTATTCATGTATTTTGGCATACTTATTTACCCATATCTAATAAGGAAGAAGTTGGAAGGGATTTGGGAAGAAATGCAATATACTATCTTTTAATTAACAAGTTAAAGAAATAAATTTTGAATGAAAAGATGGATGAGATAGATGGTTCAGCAATTAGAAGCACTGGGTGTTCTTACAGACGTCCCAGGTTCAATGCCAAGGACCTGCATAGTAGCTAATCATTTGCTGTCAATCTAGTCCCAGGCATCTCCTGCCTTCTGGCCTCTTTAGTTACTGTGCACAGACACACATAGTCAAAACACCTTATAACTAAAATTATTTTTATTTCTGGAGCTAAGGACTGAACCCAGGGCCTTGCACTTGCTAGGCAAGCACTCTACCACTGAGCTAAATCCCCAACCCTTCTAAAATTATTATTGAAAAGTAAGAAAAGAAAGAATGGAATTTTCTCCAATGATGTCACAGCCCTGATACAGACAGCAGCCAGGGCTAGTTCAAATGAAATCTTCTGGTCTTGCATGGAAGCAGCTGTGGCCTCCTGCGAAGCCAGCCTGCTCAGGGACAAAAGCAGCTTTGTTCTAAGGTTAATAGAGCTCATTATAACTGTTCATCTAGGAGCAGAGCAAACAGGGTTGTTAGGTGACTTCTCCTTGATGCTTTCTGTAGTTGAGTTCTCTACCTTTTATATGGGCAAATTGTGGCATTAGTATGTTACCTTTAGATCAAATATCAAGATTGACAGGTCACATAGGCTCCAAATCTATCGACTTTCACTGTGTCATTTGCTTGATTTTCAGATAAGATCTTATGGTACAAGATGAACATGTTAGAGGAATTTATTTTGATCATTTTTATAATTTATATATGTTCCTGCATGACTCTGAAGTAAGAATGTTCCTGCTTGTACATTGGGATCATGTTGGAAATGGATTTGTTAACTGAGCATGCTTAGGAAGAGGAAGAAGTCTACATGAACATGTCCTGATTCCCTAAGTAAATTGCCCATGTTTCTTTTGTTTAGGAAAAGCATTGATTTGGAAATAACTCTCATTCTGACCATGCTTCTGAAGGTTTGAAATCTTTCTCATTTCATCTGTTCCATCTGTTGTGATGACCATTCTTGGTGATCAAACCAACTAAGTCTGGAATAACTAAAACCCAAAGAGTTGGGTGCACATGTGAAGGATTTGTTTTAAAGGTTTTGAAGTTAAAAACCCATCTTTAACACACCTTTAATCCCAACACTCAGAAGGCAGAAGCAGGTGGATCTCTATGAGATCAAAGTCAACATGGTCTACAGAGTGACTGCCAGGATAGCCTCTAAAAGCTATACAGAGAAACCCTGTCTCAAAAAAAAAAAAAAAACCCTCCACCTTTGATCTGGATCATTTGAGGTAGATATCCAACTTCAGCTGTTTGGTGGCCATGCAAAACCTCTAACCCCAGCACTCAGAAAGCAGAGGCTTGATTTTCTGAGTAGAGTCCAGCCTAGTCTACAGAATAAGTTCAAGGACTACACAGTTTAACCCTGTCTTGAAAATACCAAAAATCCAATTAACTGTTGTGGCCCTGTCGCAAGACCCACACGACAGAGCTGCTATCTGATGCAAAACACACAGGGGTTTATGATAACAAGCAAGCCTGGGCTTGCTCCATATCCAACACATTGACTAGCCAGGTGAAGGAGGACAGCCCTGAGATCTCAGGGTGTAGGGCTTTTAAAAGGAAAAAAAATCAAAGCAGGATGGTACAAGACATGGCATCCATCATATGATTGGGTGAGGATATGTATCCTTTGAATTTACTGGTTGGGGGTTACAGTTACCTTTTTGGGCAGGCATGGACAAGTCCCAGGCTCTGTCCTTTAGGTCCCATGGGGGCTGGCTCGCCTTGCACTTACTGACTGTGGGGGCTGACTCAGTGGCCCAGGCTCTGGCCTTGAGCTGCCATGGAGGCTAGCTGGCCTTGCACATTCACATTGACTCATGCACAAAGCTCTAATTTGGTGTGGGGTCCCAGATGGTAAATAACTGACTGAACCTTGAGCAGTCAGAGTGTGTGCAGAAAGGGAGCTACTGGACTAAGTCATAGCCCTCCCAAAAACTGCTTGCTTAAGTCTGAAGAAACTGAAATTGTGGTCTGATCTCTGAGAGAATACCGGAGTAGCTTGTTATGATGTCTGCTTGGTCCTTTCACAACAAAGAATAAGATGCAACTTTAATCTGGTTAGCAACTCTTGGTCAGCCTACATATATAAGGACATTAAAGAAGGAAGTTCTCTCTTTGCCTGTTTGTCCTAGGTCTGGATACCAATTTTATTCTTTACTATCATTAGATGATACTTCCTTAGAATTTTGGGGTATACTGAAGACCAGGGGAGATGTCCTGCCTCATGGAATGAACAATTACTGGACTCTTCCTATTTCTATGACAGTCAGCCATTGTTGGACTAGCTCTACCATAGCTTGTGAGACATTCTAATAAATCCACTTTCTACAGACTTGGAAGGTTCATTCTACCAGTCCTGTTCATGCAGAGATCATTGAATAATGCAGTGTTTTGTTTTGTTTTCACCTGCCCATGGAGGAAGATGTCCTGGCTAACAATAGTGCTTGCAAACACATTCTTCCTAGCTCAACTATGCTTCAAACATTCAACTCACCATGAAGACAAATATTTGTCATTATTCATTTGCTCAGAGTTTGCTCTGAATTATAGGAATAAATCTCCTAAAGCAATGGAGCCATCACCCAGCTTTCTGATGGGAGAAAGACCTAATTTCTGGTTTGTGATCTTGTTCCTGCTTTCTTTCCTGGTTGTCTAAATTCCCTGGGACCACCAGATAAAAAGTATATTTAGTTCACTTGATCTCAATGTGAAGTCACAGAGCAAATATCTGTGATAATATTTTATTTGTTCTCTAGCATATAAAACCTATCTGGGGATCAGAGGACAAAACAATCTACTTGTTAGACATAGAGGCCAGACAGTTTTGGGACCCACATTTTTAATCCTATCACTCTGGAGGCAATGATTCATTTGGATTTTTGTGAGTTCAAGGCCATACTGCAAATAGCACACACCTTTAATCCTGACACTCATGGTCTCCTGTCTTTCCCTGGGGAGGACACACACCTTTAATTCCATGAAATGATGGGAGGAAGCAGAAAGGTATATAAGGCATGAGGACAAAGAACTAGAAGATTTTAATCAGTTCAACTGAGGCCCTCAGGAGCGAGGACTCACAGGCTTTCAGTGTGAGGAATTGTGGGAATGAGATCGTGTGAGGAGATGGGAGGTGAGTTTGGCTGTAGCTTGTTCTGCTTGATGATGTTTAAGTTTTCACTCCAATATCTGGCTTTGGGCTTTTTATAAATAAGGCAGTTTAGCTATTTGTTTTACAAATATCTCCTTTTTATCTTTACATCTCTTTTAGTTGTTAATATTCTGGAAAACATTCCACCTGTGTGACAGGGAATCACCGCACACCACACAGTGCAGTGGGCTGCACACTCTAGCTAAGGACATTGTGTCCAGGGGGAAGAAGGGAAAGTGCCTGTGGAGTGCCATAAGATAGCAGGATTTGTATTGGATCCAGGGGCAACTGCTATTGAATTGCATATATCTGCTGATTTAGAAAATATCTTTGTCTGTGGGGAAAGGCAGATTTAGGAATTATTGTACTGTGTTTTTAAGCATAGTGTAACCCTATGGGTGATGCTCTTTTTGCTCAAGCCTCACTAGCCAATCAGCCCCTCCAGGCAAACTGCCAATCAAAAGTGGTTCAGGGTCCTTCCAGCAGCCAGCTTCAGGCTGGACTTTGAAGAGGAGAAGGCACCAGTGGTTTTGTGTGCTGTTCTGTGAGTGCTGCTGCAGGGAGCTGAGCAGAGAGCATGGAACAAGCTGGGAAACCACAACATGGTGAGTAAGGGGCTGCTCTCTCCAGATGGGGAGGGGCAGATCATGAGGTGCAGGAGACAGTGTGGTGGGGCCTCCCCAGAAGTGGGTGGGAACCTGCAGCCAGAATCCCTGTCCTATTAATTGTAGGACATGTGCATTTTGATCTTTCAGAAAAATGTTTCTGACAGAAGCTCTCTTTTGTTGACACTCTTTTGGTCCCAGTCTGTTGCTCTCCATGTCAGTGATCTTGCTCTCCTCTATACTACAGCTGCAACATCTTAAATTGAATGATTGTATTGCCTCTAGTTTTAAAAACTACCCGTTTGAGTCATCAAATTTAATATCTATTCTTGTAAAAGGGAAAGGACTTGCATTTGGAGCATGGTTTCAACCTTCAGACCAGAATAGAAGGAATAGTTTATTGGGCACACTACTGGGAGAAACGGGGTAGGTAATAAACTGCTGAAGTCAACATTATTAAAACAAGGACCTGATTATAGCAGGAGGAGTGATTTTGTAATTTCTAAGCATTTACTAATTGAAGTGTTGGGAACGAAGACAGATGAGACTGATTGGAATGGAGGGAGTGTGAAAATTTCATGTGCTGGTGGCCTGGCACCCTTGACCCAGCATACCTTGCAGGCAGGTCAAGTGTCAGTTGAAAGGTCTGTGGCTGGCTTGGTATCCCAGTTCCATCACTGGAGCCTTATGTGGTTACAGAAAATTGCTAGTTCAGCCTCCATATTCTTAATGGTTTGGAGTCCTAACTAGGGTCAACCTTATAGGTTCCAGGATGTTTGCACTGCACTGTTTTCATAGCCCCTGCTAAAAGCTCCCCTATTCCAGTTATCTCTCCCTACCTTCTCCCCCTCTGTCTCTTCCTTACTCACCTGTTCCTTTCTGTTCCCATCCCAACTTGCCATCAGTGCACCCAAAAAATCTATTCTATTTCCTCTTCCAAGGGAGAGCCACAAATATCTCCTAAGGCCATTGTTTATTATTTAGCCTCGAAGCATCTATGGATGGTATGATTAACTGTGATTACTGTGATTGTACTTTACTGAACTGCTAATATCTGCTTGTAAGTGAGTACATACCATGTTTGTCATACCATGTTTGACTCACTCAGGATAATAAAGAACCAAAGAACCTTGACAACAACAAACCAAATAATCTATTTATAATGGGATATACCTTTAAACAGAATTCTCAGTAGAGGAATCTAAAGTTGCTGAGAATCAGTTGAAGAAATGTTCAACATTCTTAGCTATTGTGATATTTTATTCGTACTGAAATGTGATTTTATTTGTATATTAATAAAGTTGCCTTGGGGTCAGAGCAAGTCATAGCAGGAGCTAGGTGGTGGTGGTGCATGCCTTTAATCCCAGCACTTGGGAGGCAGACTAGGCAGGATCTCTGTGTGTTCAAGGATACAGCAAGCATGGCGACATACATCTTTAATCTCAATACCAACCAGAGAAGACCTGGACGTCTGTCTGTACAGACAGGGAGTGACGAGGAGATCAAGTGGCTGGGTTTACAAACAATGAGAAGGCAGAACAGAAAGCCTATATAAAAGACAGGACATAGGAATTAGGTCTCTTGAAGAGAGGAAAGACAGAGCAGCAGTGAAGGGTAAGATTTTCAGCTCTCAGCTATTGCTCTGACCTCTTGGCTTTTAACTCTGCAATTGGCTCTGTGTTTCTTATTTAACAAGATGGTTACATCTACACTTAGCCATTAAGGAAATGCATATTAAAAATCCCTTCAGATTTCATCTTATATCTGTCAGAATGGGATGATGAATAACACAAGTGACAGCAAATGCTGGCGAGGACATGGAGCAAGGGGAGTCACTGGCTTTGACAAGTGCAAATTTGTACAGCCACTGTGGAAATCAATATGCAATCCTCAGAAAATGGGAGTCAATCTACATCAAGATCCAGCTTGGGCATAACCCAAATGATGCTCCTCCACCCTACCACAAGGACAACTGCTCAACTAGGTTGATAGTGGCTTTCTTTATAATAGCCAGCCGAAAGTGTTATTTCTGTGAGAGATTTTGCTGATTGATAATTGAAATGAGAAGGCTCCTCTACTTAGGGTAGCAGAAATATCTATTCCACCTAGGGTGACCATAACCCTATGTAAGGGGGCCTGGGCTAGAAAGGGAGCTAACTGAGCATGAGACAGTGACTAGGCAAGAGAGAAGGCCAGGAAGCAATCTTTGCCCATGGGTTTTGCCTTCATTTGTTAGCTTGAGTTTTTATTCAAAGCTCCCAAAATGATGGAGTATGATCTGACACAATCAGCCAAATAAACTCATTCATTGCCTGATGCTTTTGGTTAGAGTCTTCAATCATAGCAGGACAAAAGCAAGTTAGAACAAAAAATGGAGCACTAACAGTGGTTTTGTTGCTAGGTAGAACTTTAGTGTAGCGAGCACATACGCCAGTTAAGGGGGGGTGGGAATAATCACTCTTGATTCAGACTTGGTATAGCACTCATTTATTCACACAGTAAGATTACAAGCAATATTTATCCCATCTTCCAAATGGAAGCATTTAGTACCTTTCTGGGTGTACATATCCAGACTTACCACATGTTTTCCTCTGGATCTTGGGTCAGCCTACCTCTGGTCAGCCACATCTGCACTGAGCACGGGATCTCACCTCACTGGCAGAGGAGAGTCCTCTTATGAGAGGGTCTGACGAGCTCTTTTGTTTGGGTCTGAGGTTATTCTTTTATATCCCTTTCTGCCCAGGTTTCTAGTCTTATCCCTACTTCCACACATAGCTTATAGCTTATCACTACTCCATTTGTGGCTTACTTATGTCATTCTATTACTTATCACTCCTGACCAGGGTTGTTCACCCGAGGTCCTACATGTTCCTTACTCTGAGAATGTTATTTTTGGAAGAATGTGGAAGATATCAGGACCTTAGTTTGCAAAAACCATAGAAAGTTGCACACAGAACATTATTGACCCATCGTGTATGACCAGGAAGATGGGAATGTTAAGAGTAATGGCAGAAGTGGAGATTGAGACTATAGGATTTCAGTCAAAAACAGACTCAATAAAAATTAGGCTAACAGTCATTTGTGTGATATTTTGGCTCCAAATTCTTTCTTATTCTGTCAATGCACAGGATATTTATTAATGCAGAATTAAAAAATAATGGGCTAGTTTCTTAAATGGAATATTGAATCTGTTGGAGGGTTATTACCGATGACTCAGTCAGGTCATCAACAGAAGAAAATAAATGGGGCATTATTGAGAGCCACTGGTAGTGAAAGTCCATGACCATATACAGCAGTGACAACTAGTGATCAGAAGGTCAACCTATCAGAACTAAGGGTGCTGTTAGAGGAAATCATCATGCAAGGTGTCATGGAATTATGGTCTTTTGAATGAACTGGCTGTTTCTTGTTGTAGACTTCTTGTGCAGTAACAGCTATGAATCTCCCCATTTACCATGCATCTCCATGATACGTGTACATGTAACCTCACAATTGCATCTCAATCTGGGCTACAACTTTCCCTATATATTTGGGGTAATTGGACAACTGTCCCCAGCTGTGTTTATTTATCATTAACATATATCTGGCTAGGGCCATTCTCTGGACAAAAGTATTTCAACAAACATACCTTTTTCCAAGGACAAAACTGCTCATAGATAAACATTAGCTCATCTCACTCACAGATAGAGAAAAGAACCACTAACAATTAAATCTTCAACCCCTTCCCTTCACCTCGGATTATTTACACAAGACCGTAACTTCAGACATTTCCTACTCACATTCCTGGGTGATGTTTTAGCCATTTGCTAGATACTGAGTTAAGGCAGGAGCTTCCCACTGGCTGAAGGAGATTGCCTCCAGGCCAGGCAGGCAATAGGTGCCAAGCTTCTTTCTTGTGCAAGTTAAGTTTTTAATTCCTCCTCAGCCAGGTGATATTCACAGATTTTCTGGTCAGCAATTACTCTGAGTGAAAGCGTTTCACTAACCAAATGCTACACGCTCTGACATAGGTTGCTTAGCCACCTAACATATGTCCCCCTCCCTATCAGAAAGCAGCTGAAGCTGGGATGAGTGGGAAAACTGGCAACAAAGGCAGTTTACTTTCTTGTGACTTATTGTGACTTCTAATTGCCTAACATTCTACCTAGCCATTTCTAGATTATAGTTTGAGCACACAAATTTCCTAATTGATCTAAACCTTTATTTGACTCTACCAGAGAACTCCCCTTTAGTCATTCCCCTTTTGGTTGTAATTGGAAGCTGACAATTAATCGCTTTATGTGTGAGTCCTTATCACCTCTCTCTGAGACCCTGGAAACGTCAAGCCTCACATTGCTTTACCAAAGAATTACTGTGTGGGTGTATATACTGGTTCTCTGAGAGCACTGGGAGAACTGATGGAGAAGAACAAAGATGAGGATGGAGATGGAAAGAACTAGATAGAATGATGAGAGAACAGCAGGAGGGACCAAGAGGAGCTAAGGAAGAGAGCAGACAAGAAACGGTACAGATAGAATCACCATAGAAGAATAAAGTGAATGGACTAAAGAACTCAGTGTGCTTAGCTTCATTGAATATCCCTCAGATTAGAATCCTCAGCTGGTTGGTAGACTCTTCCCACAGACCCTGGGAGCAAACAATATAGGCTGGACCTATTATTGTTTGTGTTAGGGCAGAAACAATTGAAAATTAAAAGGTAGTTTCAGAGGGCAGTGAAGTGCTATAACAGGCAAGGGTCTTCAAGGACCTTATGACCATTATACAGAAAATGGAAGCCCTAGGGTAAAGGAAGGTGCCCTAAGGTTAAGACTCTATCTAGCTAGAGCTTCAAGTTATGAAATGAGTAAGCAAAGTGATTTCTAGTCCCAGGAAGCAACTTCATACAAAACCTGCTTCACCTGTGGTCCAAACATGTTAGTGTCCATCCAAATCAAGAAGTCAAACTTTGCAGGATCCCCCATCATCTGCTGGTCCTGAAAACAAGAGAGAATCAAAATTTAAGGTCATGAATTCTTAGCCTCTGCTTACAGTTCAGTATTTTTCCAGGCATCTATGATTGGCAGAGACAGAAACCAAGTGAGGAGATTGGGAGGGTTCACTGCATGAAGTGGTGAGGATGAGACCTGGTGGTTTTTTTCTTTTTTTTATTCTTTTTTAACTCTTTACTCTTTTGGTGGCCTGCTACCCAGTTCTAAAATAAATCACATGCACAGAGTCTTACTTGTTTTTAACTGCCTGGCATTAACTTGGCTTGTTTCTAGACAGCTTTTCTCACCTTAAATTATCCCATCTATCTTTTGGATTTTATCTTTCTCTATTTTTGAATACCTAGCTTTACTTCTTACTCCATTGCTTGCTGTTTAGTTTAGTGGATGGCCTCTGGTGTCCTCTTTATTTTTTTTTATCTTTCTGCTTCTTCCTTTTTTTCTACCCAGATTGCTTCTTCCTTTCATGATCTCTGACTGACAGCCTTTCCTGCTGAGCTGTTGTCCATTCAGCTTTGTATTAGACCAAGGAAGTATTTTATACAGATTAGATACAAAAAACTTTTCACAGCTTCACAGATTTAAACAAATGGAACATAAAAGATTGCAACACATCTTTCCATCACTAAAACAATTGTTCCACACCATACACAAATATAACACATCTTAAAATAATATTCCACACATCTGGGTTGCATTGTGACCACAAGATGTTGAGATACCTCAGCTATGAGGCATCTTCCATGTAGACCTAGCTGTGTATGGGGTGTAGAATTAACCAGAGACAGAGATGTGTAGATGTAACCAGCTTGTTAAATAAGAAACACAGAACTGATTGCAGAGTTAAAAACCAGGAGGTCAGAGCAAAAGCGGAAAACCTTACCCTTCACTGCTTCTGCGGTTCCTCCTCTCGCAAGAGACTACTTCTGTGAGTCCTGTCTATTTAAAGACTTTCTGTTCTGTTTTCTCATTGGTTGTAAACCCAGCCACATGACCTCCTTGTCACTGCCTGTTTGTACAGACCTCCAGGTCGTCTATGTTGGTATTGAGATTAAAGGTGTGTGTCTGCCATGCTGGCTGTGTCCTTGAACACACAGAGATCGCCTAGCTCTGCCTCCCAAGTGCTGGGATTAAAGGCGTGCCCCACTACTGCTCGGCTTCTGCTCTGGCTTGCTCTGACCTCAAGGCAACTTTATTGACATACAAAGCATGGAAAGTTGAAGAGAAATGGCCATCTAAGCTCTTGGGAACTAAAGCCCCTTGAATCTGAGACAGAGATACAGGATTTGTTGTTTGTCTTGCTGTGCTTCAGTCTTTTCTTGGTTCAACCTTCCCTCACTGTGTCTCCATTTCACTGTTTTGGAATGAGAATGGGACTGTGTGCCATTGTATGTTCAAAAGATGTAACTCTTCTAATTTTACAAGATGTCACTGTCAAGAGATCATGTTGAGTATCAGAAGACACTTTGGACATTTGAACAATGTAAGGGCTGTTGTAGACTATCAGGATCACTGAAGTGACTAAATACATTTTCTTCATGAATGACCATGAGCATTAATGACTTGGGTCAGAATGTAATTGATTGAAAATCCTCCCAGAGTAGGTATTGTATTTGGAAACACATTTCTTCATGGTGATTTCTTTAAAATGCTTTTGAAACCTTGAGTAGGAGGAGACTTTCTGGATGACATTCCTCACTAGGGGTAAGATATGCATCTCTATAGTCTCAACACATTTCCTGTTTGTTCTGTATACTGTGTTGTGGTTGAAAGTAATCAGCCTGCTTCCTTCTTGTTCTATCAGGCCTTCACCATCATTATAGATTCTATTTCAAAATCACATAATACAATAGAAGCAATTGCTATTCAGTGCTCAGTCATTTGGTAGCCTGCTCTTTTAAATTTTTTTTCTTTGTATATTTTTGAAGACAAGGTTTATCTGTGTAGCCCTGGTCTGTCCTGAAAGGAGCTCTGTATGCCAGGCTAGCCCCAAACTCAGAGATCCCTTTGATTCTGGCCCCTACATCCTGGGATGAAAGGAGGGCCAACATTCCTAGTTTTTTTGTTTTAATACTATTGGGTGATGGGCTTGAGATGTAGGTTTTTGTACATGTCAAACATATGTTGTTTTACAGATTTTCAGCCGTATCTTTTACTTTACAATTAGGCAGAGGGTGTCATTCTGTTTCTCAGGATGGCATATACTCAAGACACTCATACTGCCTGAGCCTTCTGAGTCATTGGATAATAACAGGTGCATGACCTTTTTGTGTTGTGTTTTGTTTGAATTTTTAAGTGAATATGAATATTTTACCTGTGTGCATGGATATACATCACATGGATACCTGTTCCTCACAGTGACCAAATGATGGTCTTACAAACCCTGAGGTTGGAATAAGGAATAGTTGTGATCCCCCAATTAAGCAAGGGCAATTGAGCACACCTCCATGCAAAACAAGCAAGGGCACTTTGCTGCTATAACATATCTCCTGCCCTGTGTTGAATTATATTTGATCAACATTTATATTGCTAATTTTTAATCTATCCATTTATAACTGTTTGCAGTGCCTTTTAGCAAAATCTTATTGATGTTCCAGTTTGAATTGGGGCACTTCATGTTCTTAAAGAAGAAAACAGAACTGTAATAAATGCATAACTCTTTGTAGAAACTTCAGTAAAATCCTCTGAGTTTGTTCTATCTTTTTTTGTTGATTTTTGCCATTGAAGACATGGTTCTTAAAGTGTAGTTCTGGCTGTTCTGGACCTGATTTCAAAGACTAGATTTCTATTCAACTCAGTGGCCAGTATACCTGCCTCTCCCTCTGAGTGCTTGAGTTAAAGGTATGAAAATTACACCCAGTCTACCCATCCTATTTTTCTTTTCTGTAGTTAGTAATTGTTCATATAATTTCACTCATGTGTACTCTGTACTCTTGATCTGTTTATTTGTCTCTCTATGTTAACAGACATTTCTCTTGCACCCAAAGTCTGTAACAAAAGTTAAAAAAAAATCACTTTGCCCCATATCCCTCCTACCCAATCCCAAGTTGCTAATTTCTTGCTTGTGTTTTTTTTCCTATAAAAACTCTCTACACCTGGGTTTTTAGCTGCCACTACATTTCCTTTTGTCTGCCATGCAGTGCCCCAGGTTAAACCTTAGTAAAAGGATCTTAATGTGCTTGCATAGGAAACTGGGGGTCTCTGGGGGTTTCACAAAATGGGTACAACAGAAGTTCCTTCCTGTACCAGAATTAAAGCCTACTTCCATGGTATTTTGTTCTATACTGCACACAACTGAGATATCTAGCCTGAACAACTACTAAATTCTTCAAAATTCCATTGGTAGACAGCCATTGTTTCACTAGCTCTATCACAATTTGTGCGAAATTCTAGTAATTCCACCTCCTATATTCATGGAGAGATACATTCTACCAGTTCTATTCAAATAGAATACCTTTAATAATACAGTTGTGGGTTTTATTTCACCTGCCCACTGAGAAAGATGTGCTGGCTAACAATGGTGTTTATAAAGACATTCTTCATAGCTTTATTATTCTGTAAGTATTAAATTTTCCATGAAGACTATACATTATTATTATTTCATTTGCCAACAATTTGCACTGACTTTCATTCCTGAAAACTCCTTAAGCAATGGAGCCACAATCCAGCTTTCTGATGGGAAAAGGCCTATTATCTTGTTTGGGATCTAGTTCCTGCTGCTTTTCCTGGTTGTCTGAAGTCCCTGGACAAGCAGGTAAAAAGTCCATTCAATTCACCAGACCTCAGTTGAAGCCAAGTAACAAACATCTCCTCTTGTTTTCTTAAATCTCTCTTTAGTTGTAAATATTCTGGGTACCCTTACCCCTGCATGACAGGGATTTACTCCACCCCAAACAGTATAGTGGGCTCTATAAGCTAGCTAGCCACATTGTGTCCAGGAGAATGAAGAGGAAGTGCCTATGGAGAGCAGGAAGATCACATTGTCTGCTACTAAAGCCAGGGGCTAGTGCTATTGAAATGCAAATCTCTGCTGGTTCAGAAAATGTCTGGGTCTAGGGTGGAAGGCAGAATCAGGAATCTTTGTGCTGTGCTTTAATCATAGTGTAACCATATTGGGAGATGCTCTAGTCAGTCAGGCCTCACTAGCCAATCAGGTTCTCCAGGCTACCTGCCAATCAGAAGTTGTGTAGGGTCCTTCTGGCTACCAGCTTCAGGCTTGGCTTTGAAGAGAATCTGTCTCAGTAGTTTTGTTTGCTGTGTAGCTCCAGTGTTGCTGCAGGGAGCTGAACAGAGAGCATGGCCAAGCTGGGAAATCCACAATATGGTGAGTGAGTGGCTGCCATCCCGCAGACTCAAAGGAGTGTTCAATTGCTTCATGGGAGTCAGTGTGCTAAGTCCTTCCCTTGCTGGGTGGAAACAAGTGGTCAGAGGCAGAGTTCAGCTTATTCTTGCTTCATGCTGCATTGTCCAGCGTCGTCCTGCTCATCCTGCATGCTCTAATGTAGATTTTTGTTGTCCTGCATTGTTGTAGCTTGAGTGTAGCATGTTCAGAAAAGGTCTGCTGAGTTGTCATTTCTGCCGGGACTTGGATTGACCATCAGCCAGACTGTGTTCTGTTTGTCCATGTGGTGACTTGGGCAGTAGTCCTTGTCCTCTGAGCCTCCCTGAGTATGGGAATACTCTACAGGAGGATATGATGCTTGAAATATCACTGTCAAGTTGCACACACAGGCATGCCTGTGGTGTGTAGCAGGACGGCAGTTTGGAAAACTTCTAGTTTCTAGAAGTTCTGAACATTGCACTCCACTTTCATGTTTGTCTTATAAATGTTACAAATAATTTAGAAACTGGTAGTAAAGATGGTGATGTGGATCATCTTTCAGCAATATGTGATTTGAATGCTACTAACTTTCTGCTACCACCAGCCACGATGGTGTGATATGGGTGACGTTTAGTTTTAGGGGACAAAAGAAATTTCTAATATGCAGAGATTTCTTATGTGTGCATAGTGTTTGGTGTGTAGAAAGGGCAGAATCCACATTTTGTTCCATAAACCATGTGAAAGGAAGCATTCATAACTATTAAGCAGTCTCTGTATCATGATTTGGGGAACTGGTTGTTCAAAGAAAGCTTCCTGCATGCCCTCACTTACTCTGTCTTAAACTACTTGTTTACTTTTTGCTATTACTATTGCATATATATTTATATGTCTATGCACATGAATAAATATGAGATACTGAGTCCATTTGGTAATTCTTCTCTTTATATGATTTCATGGTAGACCACTTTATTTTTTGGAAAATCAACCTTGGGAAAAATCAATTCTCACCCTCAACAGTCACTAGTTTCCTGTAGTATTTGGTCTTGGGAGAAGGTCTTATGAGATCCACCTAAACCTTCTAAGTTAGTATGTGTACTGGCCAAGTTTCTCCTGCACCTGAGATCTTCTTGCAGGGCCCAGTGTCTGTCTACCTGCCAGATTTGGCTTTGGGTTCATAGTTCCTGTATTATTCCTGCTTGTTATATTCTGTCAGCAGTTTATGACCCTTGCAGATATCTAGATAATTTTGTTGAGCAGTCCAGATAATCCTGTTCAGTAGATTGTGGTTTATAGTTGAATTAAATCCATTGGTATTAAGGGATATAAATGACCAATGATTGATAGTTCCTGTTATTTTTTTGGTGGTAGTGTGTGTGTACTTCTCTTCTTTGGGGGTTTACTGCTGTGGTGTTACCTTTTTGCCTGTGTTTTGGAGGGTGTATCTGACTTCCTTAGTTTGGAATTTTCCTTCTAGTGCTTTCTGTAGGGCTGGGTTTGTGGATGAGTATTGTTTAAATCTGGCTTTGTCTTGGAATGTCTTGTTCACTCCATCTATGATGATTGAAAGTTTTGCTATGTATATTAGTCTAGGCTGGAATCCATGGTCTCTTAGTGTCGGCATTATATCTGTCCAGGTCCTTCTGGCTTTCAAAGTCTCCATTGAGAAATCAGGTGTTATTCTGATGGGTTTGCCTTTATAAGTCACTTGGCCTTTTTCCTTTGCTGCTCTCAATATTCTTTTTTTTTTAATTTTGTACGTTTAGTTGTTTAATTATTATGTGGCAACAGGGATTTTTGGGGGGCCTAGTCTTGTGTTCTATAGGCTTTTTGTATCTACATAGACATATCCTTCTTTATGTTGGGAAAGTTTTCTTCTATGATCTTGTTGAATATATTTTCTGTACATTTGAGTTGTTAATGTTCTCCTTCATCTATCCCTATTATGTGTAGGCTTGTTTTATTCATGGTGTCCCAATTTTTTTGGACTTTTTTGATATAATTTTTTGGACATTGGTATTTTCTTTGACTGAAGTATCCATTTCCTCTATTGTATCCTCTACACCAGATATCCTCTTTTCTATCTCTTGTATTCCTTTGTTTAATCTTGCATCTGTGTTTCCTGTTCATTTACTCAGATTTTCTATTTCTAGCTTTCCCTCTGTTTGTGACCAGAATCTATTGACTGCCTGGATGAAGACTTGGAAAGGTTGAAAAGAGAAAGACATGTGAGGACAAAGTATGTGCATAGATCTCTATGCATGGCAAAGAATGTGAAGATACATATGCCCCATGTAAAATGATCACCAAAAGGTGACTTCAGCTGAGAAAGATTTCAATAATCAAGTAGGTAGGATGACTTACTGTGGACAGTCAGCATCTCTCCTCAGCCATTCCTGTCAATGCCCAATGGCCCCATGAACAAAGAGGCCATGATGGCACAAATGGGATGTGTGCATGGGCTGAACAAAATGAACTTCCACTCACCAAGGGTATTCTTGGTACTGCTGTGGATATCGCTCTGTATAAATGAAATGCTCTTTGGCCAGTGGCCAGTCAGGAAGTAAAACAGGACAAGAGAAAAGAGAATTCAGAGAAGTGGAAGGCTGGAGGGAAAGATATGCCAAGCCACTGCCATGACAAGATGAAAGGTACTGGTAAGCCATGAGCCATGTGGCAAAGTATAGATTTATAGAAATGGGTCAATTGAAGATAAAAAAGTAGATAACAAGAAGCCTGCCACAGCCATACAGTTTGGAAACAATATAAGTCTCTTTATGCTTTCTTGGTTGGTTCTGAGCATCTATTGGACTGGCGGGGAAAGACATTTGTCCTGACTGTGGGCCTGGCAGAAAAACTCTAACTCCATGGTACCCCTGCTACTGAGTGCCAGATCACCCAATTGCCCATCAGAGATCATCACTGATACCTAGATATGACATCATTTTCTGGGGTGACCAGCCAGGAATTTTGTGGCAGGTTGAGTACATTGGACCACTTCCTCTGTAGAAAGGACATTTCTTGGTCCTTACTCTAGTAGAAAGTTATTCTGATTAAGGATTTAACTATCCTACATGTAATGCTTCACAAAACCACCATCAATGGATTTGCAGAATGTCTTACCCACAGAAATGTTATTCCAGAGTCCTGCTTCAGACCAAGGAACTCACTGAACTACCAGAGAAGCACTACAGTGGGCCCATACTCATGGAATCCACTGTTTTTACCTTACTCTCCAGCATCCTAAAGAAGCTGTCCAGATAGAAAAATGGAGTGAACTTTGGTCTGTTGAAGACATTGTTAGGTGTCAGGAACTTGAGGGCTGTGACCAAGGTTCTCCAGGAGGTAGTGTATGCTCTGAATCAGTATCCAATATATGGTACATTTTCTCCTATAGCCAGGATCCATGTGTCCAGGAATCAAGGGTTGGTAAAGGAAATAGCTCTACTCACTATTGTCCCTAGCGACTGACTAGGACAGTTTTGCTGCTTGTTTCTGCAACACTAAATTTTGCTAGCCTAGAAGTTTTTTGGTTTTTTTGTTTGTTTGCTTTTCAGAATCCATTGTGCTCCTACCAGGAGGCACAAAAAACTTTCCATTGAGCTGGAAACTCAGACTTTGCCTTGGCCATTTTTGCCTTCAAATGCCCTGAAAACACCAGACTAAGAAAGGAATAACATCATCAGGATTTCTGAGACTTCTTTTATCTACCTTATCTGAAGTATATTTCCCATAGAGCCTTTCTCGGGCATAAGAACTATATTTCCCACAGGGCCTTTCTATGTGTAATCAGAACTACATTTCCCACAGGGCCTTTCTCTTAGACATCAGAACAACATTTCCCACACAGTATTTCTCTATGACATCAGAACTACATTTCCTGCAGTTCCTTTCTTTTTGACATCAGAACCTCCTTTCCCTCAGAACCAATCAGACATCAACAGCACAACATTTCCCACATTGCCTTTCTCCATCTCATCAGAACTACATTACCCAAAGTTCCTTGCATTGTGTCATTAGAAGTACATCTTCCATGATGCCTTTCTCAGTGTCATCTGTACTACATTTCCCACAGTTCCAATGTGTATGTCTTCAGAACTTCATTTATCACAGTTCCTTTCTCTATGTCTTCAGAACAACATTACCCACAGTTCCTTTCTCTTTGCCATCAGAACTACATTTCCCACAGTGCCTTTCACTGTTTCATCAGAATGACATTTCCCACAGTGCCTTTTTCTTTGTCATCAGAACTACATTACACACAATGGCTTTCACTACATCTTCCGAATTACATTTCCCACAATTCCTTTCTCTACAATGTCAGAACTACATTTCCCACAGGTCTTTTCTCTACAACGTCGGAACTACATTTCCCACTGATCCCTTCTCTATGTCACCATCACTACATTTCCCACAGGGTCTTTTTCCATGTCTTCACAATTATATTTCCCACATTGCCATTCTCTATGTCATCATAACTAAATTTCCACAGTGCCTTTCTTGGTGTCGTCAGAACTAATTGCACACAGTGCCTTTCTCTAAATCACAGAATTACATTCCCCACAATGCCTTTTTCAACTTCATCTTAACTACGTTTCCCAAAGTTCCTTCATTTACATCATCAGAACTACGTTTCCCACACTTACTTTCTCTACATCATCAGAAATACATTTGCAACTGTTGCTATAACTGTGACATCAGAAGTACATTTACCACAGTTCCTTCCTCTACAACATCATAAGTACATTTCTCACAGTGTCTTTCTCTGGGACATTAGAACTACACTTCCCACAGTACCTTTCTCTGTTTCATCATATGGACATGTCCCACAGTGCCTTTCTTGGTATCATCTGAACTGCATTTCTCACAGTTCCTATGTGTACATCATTGGAACTACATTTCCCACAGTGCCTTTCTCTGCTTTATCAGATCGACTTTTCTTACAGTGCCTTTCTCTGTATCCTAAGAACTACATTTCCCACAGTACCTTTATTTACATCATCAGAACTACTTTCCTCACAGCTTCTCTCTCTATGGCATCAGAACTTCATTTCCCACAGTTTCTTTCTCTGTGCCATGAGAACTTCATTTCCCACAGTGCCTTTCTGCATCTCATTGAACTAATTACCTGTAGTTACTTTCTCTGAATCATCATAACTTCATTTCCCACAGCGCCTGTCTCTAGGTCATCTGAACCTCATTTCCCACAGTTCCTTTATTTACATGATCAGTACTACATTACCCACAATTCCTTTGTCTACATCATCAGAACTTCATTTCCCATGGTGCCTTTCCCAGTGTTATCAGAAATAAATTTTCCACAGTTCCTGCTGCTACATCATCAGAACTTCGTTTTTCACTGTTACTTTCTCAGTTTAATCAGAACTACATTTCCCACAGTTTCTTTCTCTATTTCATTTCCCACTTTGCATTTATTTATGTCATCAGAACTCCATTTCTCACATCGGCTTCTCTATGTCATCGAAACAACATTTCCCACAGTACCTTTCTATGTTTCATCAGAACTACATTTCCCACAGTTCCTTTCTCTATGTAATCAGAACTGCATTTCCCACCTTACTTTTAATTGTGGCACAAGAACTCCTTTGTTCACAGTGGCTTTCTCGAAGTCACAATAACTCCATTTCCCACAGTGTCTCTCTCTATGTCATCCAAACAACATTTCCCATAATGCCTTTCTCTGTTTTATCAGAACTACATTTCTCTCTGTGCCTTTTTCTACATCATCAGAACTACATTTCCTACAAGTGCCTGTCTTTATGATGTCAGAAATACATTTCT
The DNA here is from genome assembly GCF_903995425.1 of Onychomys torridus. Taxonomy (NCBI): domain Eukaryota; kingdom Metazoa; phylum Chordata; class Mammalia; order Rodentia; family Cricetidae; genus Onychomys; species Onychomys torridus. The sequence continues at coordinate 24,076 of NW_023411429.1, forward strand.
CATCTTTCCTTGATCTACATCATCAGTACTACATTTCCCAAGGTGCCTTTCTTGGTGTCATCTGAACTACATTTCCCACAGTTCCCTATGTGTCTGTCCACACAACCCCATTTCCCACTGTTTCTTTCTATATGACATCAAACTGCATTACCTAAAGTTCCTTTCTCTTTGTTGTCAGACCTAAATAGGCACAGAGCCATTGTTTATTCCATCAGAACTACATTTCCCACAGTGCTTTTCACTGTATCATCAGAATGACATTTCCCACAGTGCCTTTGTCTTTGTCATCAGAACTACATTACACACAATGGCTTTCACTACATCCTCAGGACTACATTTCCCACAGTTCCTTTCTCTACAATGTCAGAACTACATTTCCCTCTGAGCCCTTCTCTATGTCACCAGAACTACATTTCCCAGAGTGTCTTTTCTGTGTCTTCACAATTATATTTCCCACAGTGCCATTCTCTATGTCATCATAACAACATTTCCACAGTGCCTTTCTTGGTGTCGTCAGAACTAATTGCCCACAGTGCCTTGCTCTTAATCACAGAATTATATTTCCTACAATGCCTTTTTCAACCTCATCAGATCTACATTTCCCAGAGTTCCTTCATTTACATCATCAGAACTACTTTACCCACAGCTTCTCACTCTATGGCATCAGAACTTCATTTCCCACAGTTTCTTTCTCTGTCTCATCAGAACTACATTTCCCACAGTGCCTTTCTGCATCTCATCAGAACTAATTACCTATAGTTACTTTCTCTGAATCATCAGAACTTCATTTCCCACAGTGCCTGCCTCTAAGTCATCTGAACCTCATTTCCCACAGTTCCTTTATTTACATCATCAGTGCTACATTACCCACAATTCCTTTGTCTACATCATTAGAACTTCATTTCCCATGGCGCCTTTCCCAGTGTTATCAGAAATATATTTCCCACAGTTCCTGCCTCTACATCATCAGAACTTCATTTTTCACTGTGACTTTCTCATTTTAATCAGAACTACATTTCCGCCAGTTTCTTTCTCTATTTCATCCGAAATTCATTTCCCACAGTGCCTTTGTCTTTGTCATTAGAACTACATTTCCCACAGTGCCATTCCTTATGCCATCAGAACTTCATTTATCACAGATCCTTTCTGCATCTCATTGGAACTACATTACATGAACTTCCTTTCTCTTTATCATCAGAACTACATTTCCCACAGTTTCTTTCTCTGTGTCATCAGAACTACATTTCCCACAGTTCCTTTCTCAATGCCATAAGAACTACATTTCCCACAGTTCCTTTCTCAATGCCATAAGAACTACATTTCCCATACTGTCTTCTCTATGTGATCAACACCACTTTTCCTATACTGCTTGTATCTCGGTCATCAAAACTTCCTTTCCCAAAGTTCCTATGTCTACCTTATCAGTACTACATTTCCTTCAGTGCCCTTCACTACGAGACAGAACTTTGTTTCCCACAGTGCCATTCTCTGCTTCTTCAGAACTACATTTTCCAAAGAACCTTTCTGTATATTATCTTAAATACATTTCCCATAGTGCCTTTCTCTATGTAATCAAAACTACACATCCCAAAGTTCCTTTATTTACATCATCATAACTACATTTGCCAACTTTCTGTACTTGATCAGAACCACATTTCCCACTGTGCATTTCTGTGTCATCATACTACATTTCCCACAGTTCCTTTAAATATGACATCAGATCTACATTTACCACACACTCTTCCTTTCTCTATGTCATGAGAACTACATTAATCAAAGTTCCTTTCTCTATGATATCAGAACTACATTCTCACAGTCGCTTTCTCTATGTCATGATAACTACATTTCCCTACTTGCCTTTTCCTGTCATAAGAACTCCATTTCTCACAGTGGCTTTCTCTACATCATAAAAACTATATTTCCGACAGTGCCTGTCCCTGTGGCACCAGAATTACATTTCCCACAGTGTCCACCTCTAGTTCATCAAATCTGCATCTTAGAGGGCCTTTTTCTACATCATCAAAGCAGATTTTTCCACAGTGACTTTCACTGAATGATCTGAACTACATTTCCCACAGTTCCTTTTTCTACATCATCAGAACAGCATTTCCTATACTGTCTGTCCCTAAGTCATCACAATTTCATTTCCTACATTCCTTTCTCTATGTCATCATAACTACATTTCCTATAGTGCCTTTCTCTATGTCATCAGAACGACATTTCCCACAGTGCTTTTCTGTGTTTTATCATGTCAACATTACCCACATTTCCTTTCTTGGTGTCATCTGAACTCCATTTCCCACAGTACCTATGTGTACATCATCAGAACTACATTTATCACAGTTCCTTTCATTATGTCACCAGAACTACAATTCCCACAGTGCCTTTCTGCATCTCATCAGTATTGCATTACCCAAAGTTCTTTTCTCTATGACATCAAAACTACGTTTCCCACAGTGCCCATCTTTATGTCACAGAAATATATTATCCACAGTACCTTTCTTGTTGTCATCTGAACTACATTTCCCACAATTTGTATGTCTTTCCCTGTGACATAAGAACTACATTTTCCATAGTTCCTTTCTCGGTTGCATCACATAGACTTTACTGACAGTTCCTTTCTTGGTGTCATCTCAACTAATATTCTCAGAGTTCTTATGTTACATCATTTGGACTACATTTCCCATGGTTCCTTTCTCTAGGTCATCAGAACTACGTTTCCCACAGTTCCTATATGTAAGTCATCAAAACTACATTTCCCACAGTTCCTTTCTTGGTGTCATCAGAACTTCATTTCTCATAGTTTCTTTCTCTGAGGCATAGGAACTACATTTCCCACAGTGCCTTTCTGCATCTCAGAAGAACTGCAATGCCTAAAGTTCCCTTCTCACGTCATCATAACTACATTTCCCACAGTGCCTTTCTCTAATTAATCAAAACCACATTTCCTATAGTGACTGTCTCTATGACATCAGAACACAATTTCCCAGGGTTCCTTTCTCTTGTGTCATCAGAACTACATTTCCAGCAATGTCTTTTTCAAAGTCTTTCAGAAGTACATTCCAGACGATGTGGGAAAAGTTGATGTGATAAAGCAGAGAAAGTCACTGTGGGAAATGTAGTTCCGATGATGTACTCATAGGATCTGTGAGAAAGGCAGTTCAGATGATACCAAGAAAGGCATTGTGGGACATGTCCATACGATGAAACAGAGAAAGGTATAGTGTGAGAAGTGTAGTTCTAATGTCCCAGAGAAAGACACTGTGAGAAATTGTTCTTCTGATGTTGTAGAGAAAGGAACTGTGGGAAATGTAGTTCTGATGTCACAGTTTTTAGCAACTGTTGCAAATGTATTTCTGATGATGTAGAGAAAGTGTGGGACACATAGTTCTGATGATGTAAATGAAGGAACTTTGGGAAATGTAGTACTGATGAAGTTGAAAAAGGCATTGTGGGAAATGTAGTTCTGTGATTTAGAGCAAGGCCCTGTGGGCAATTAGTTCTGACGACACCAAGATAGGCACTGTGGAAATGTAGTTATGATGACATAGAGAATGGCACTGTGGGAAATCAAATTGTGAAGACACGGAAAAAGACACTGTGGGAAATGTAGTTCTGGTGACATAGAGAAGGGCTCAGTGGGAAATGTAATTCTGACGTTGTAGAGAAATGACCTGTGGGAAATGTAGTTCTGATGACACAGTGAAAGGCACTGTGGGAAATGTAGTTCTGATGGCATACACAAAGGCTCTGTGGCTATTTAGGTCTCACAAGAAACAGAAAGGAACTATAGGTAATGTAGTTTGCTGTCATATAGAAAGGAACAGTGGGAAATGTGGTTCTGTGGACAGACACATAGGAACTGTGGGAAATGTAGTTCAGATGACACCAAGAACGGCACCTTGGGAAATGTAGTACTGATGATGTAGATAAAGGAAAGATTAGCAATATATTTTTGATGTCATAAAGACAGGCACTTTTGGGAAATGAAGTTCTGATGATGTAGAGAAAGGCACAGAGAGAATATAGTTCTGATGCCAAATACAAAGGAACTGTGGGAAATGTTTCTGATAATACAGAGAAAGACATTATGGGAAATGTTGTTTGAATGACACAGAGAGAGACACTGTGGGAAATGGAGTTATTGTGACATCGAGAAAGCCACTGTGAACAAAGGAGTTCTTGTGACACAAATAAAAGTAAGGTGGGAAATGTAGTTCTCATGACATAGAGAATGGGACTGTGGGAAATGTAGTCCTGGCCATGGAGAAAGGCATGGTGGGAAATGTCAATTTGATGAAGACGAGAAAGGCACTGTGAGAAAGGGTGTTCTGTTACATAGTGAAAGGCATTGTGGGGAATGTAGTTCTGATGGCAAAGTGAAAGGAACTTTGGGTAATGTTGTTCTGAAGACCTAGAGAAAGGAACTGTGATAAATGAAGACCTGAAGACATAGACATTGGAACTGTGGGAAATGAAGTTCTGATGATATAAAGAAAGGAACTGTGGGAAATGAAATTCTGTTGACTTAGAAAATGGCACTGTGGGAATGTTTTGGTCGCATAGAGAAAGGCACTGTGGAAAATGTAATGATGAAGACAGAGAAAGGCACTGTGGGAAATGTATTACTGATCATGCATAAAATGTCACTGGGGAGCTGTAGTTCTGATATCCTACAGAAAGGCAGCGTGGGAAATGAAGTTCTGATGATATAGAGAAAGGAACTGTGGGAAGTGAAGTTCTGATGACACTGACAAAGTCTCAGGGGGAAATGTAGTTATGATGACATAGAAAAAGGAACTGTGGGAAATGAGGTCCTCATGATGTAAATAAAGTAACTGTGGGAAATGTAGTTCTTATGACACAGAGACAGGCATTGTGGGAAATGTCGATCTGATGAAGCAGAGAAAGGCACTTTGGGAAATGTAGTTCTGACTACATAGCAGAAGGCACTGTGTGAACGTTCTGGTGGCATAGAAAAGGCACTGCGGGAAATGTAATTATGAAGACAGAGAGAAAGGCACTGTGGAAAATGTAGTTCTGATCATGTATAAAAAGTCACTGGGAAAATGTAGTTCTGATGTCATACAGAAAGGCACAGTGGATAATGTTGTTCTGAAGACATAGGAAAAGGCATTGTGGGATGTAATTGTTATGAAACAAAACAGGAACTGTGGGAAATGTAGTTCTGATGACGGAGAGAAAGGAACTGAGGAAAATTTAGTTCTGAAGCTCTAGATAAGGAAACTGTGGGAAATGTACTTCTGATCACATAATGAAACGCATTGTGGAAAATGTAGTTCCAAAGATGTTGCAAAAGGCACTGTGGGAAATGGAGTTCTGACACAACAAATAATGGCACTGTGTGAAATGAAGTGCTGTGAGTTATGGAAAGGCACTGTATGAAAATATAGGCCCTATGTCATAGGGAAAGGAACTGTGGGAAATGCAGTTCTGATTACATAGAGAAGTAACTGTGGGAAATGTACTTCTGAGAAGCAGAGAAAGGCACTATGGGTAATGTAGTTCTCATGACATAGTGGAAAGGAACTGTGGGGAATGAAGTTCTCATGATGTAGAGAAAGGCAGTGTTGCAAATGTAGTTCTGATGCCATAGAAAAGGGAATGTGTGAAATATAATTGTGACAACACAGAAAAAGGCACTGTGGGAAATGTAGTGCTGAAGATGTAGTGAAAGGCACTGTGGGGAAATGTAGTTCTGATGAAACAGAGAAAGGCCTGTGGGAAAATGTTGTTTGGATGACAAAGAGAAGCCACTGTGAGACATGGAGTTCTTATGACATAAATAAAGGCAAGGTGGGAAATGTAGATCAAATGGCAGGGAAAAAGGCACTGTGGGAAATGTAGTTATGATGACATAGAGGAAAGGGAGTATGGGAAATGTAGTTTTGATCATCTAGCAGAAAGCATAGTAGGAAATGTTGATCTGATGTAGCAGAGAAAGAAATGTGGGAAAGATAGTTCTTCACATGTGAAAGGAAGTGTGGGAAATGTAGTTATGATATCATAGAGAAAAGCACTGTTGGTAATAAAGTAATGATGACGTGGAGAAAGGCACTGTGGGTAATGTAGTTCTCATGATGTAGTGAAGGGAAGTGCGGGCAAGTGCTGTTCTGATGTTGTAGAAACAGGCCACTATGGGC
>NW_023411430.1:0-19178 GCF_903995425.1 Onychomys torridus
TCTCCTTTAGACATGTATAGAATTTAGAAAGCTTCTACTGTATAAGGTTTATACAATACTCAAGTGGCCTTTAATTTTAGCCATCTTTCTACACATTTCCTCACTCTTCCTTCTTGCCATCCCTATCCCCATTTGATCTTCAAAATATTTTAATATTTTAACTTGTAATATCATGGTGGCTGAATATTCTTTTTTTTTTTTTTTCTTTTCGAGACAGGCTTTCTCTGTGTAATTTTGTACCTTTCCTGGGACTCACTTGGTAGCCCAGGCTGGCCTCAAACTCACAGAGAGCCACCTGGCTCTGCCTCCAAGTTATGATATTAAAGGCGTGCACCACCACCGCCCAGCAGAGCATTCTTAAGTATTGTTCAGCCATATGTGTTTCATCTTCTGAGAATGCTTAGTTCTGTACATTTTCTAAACTGACCTAACTTTTCTCTTCTTCAAGTTTTACATTCTTTTAAATATACTCACCCTTTATTGCCACTATCCAAAGAGTAGTTGTTAAACTGCTGTGTCTTTTCCTTTGGTGTTATTTAAATCTATGTCAGTGCTAAGCTAGCTATAGCTGTGCAATCTAATTATCAGTTTTCTACTCCATTGAAAGATTTGTAAACTGTAGTGTCAGTATTATGATCCTCTGTGACTATGTCAGGTGTGTGTAATGGAACATATTTATTAAGATACCTCCAGCCTTGTTCTTTTTGTTGTCAATTGTTTGATCCATCCCGAGTCTGTTTTTCTATTTGAATTTTAGGATTTTTTCATAGTCCCATTTTTCTTTATATTATGATAGAATTTTGACGAACATTGTGTAGAATATCAGCATATTATTCATTATATATGCAACTATTATTTGCACAATATTAATTATCAATCTAGAAGTATATGAGATAGATTCCAACTTTCAGTGTCGGTTTCTTTCCTTGGTGTTAAAAATGTTCACCTTGACGATGCTTAATATCTTTGGTGATGTTTTTCCCGATTATTTCAAGTTTTAAGGTTACTGCAATGGATTTGATTCCTTGGTAGATTCCTCAGGATTACCTTTCTGTTATATGGAAGAGCAACTAAATGTGTGGGCTGATTTTGCATGCTGCTCTCTTCCAGAGAGTAGTCATCAGATGGAAGAATTTTCACAGAAAATATCTAGGGCCTCATTTACAAGTAAAAAATCATAAGCACATAGAGATAATTTGACTCCTTTTCTTTCCTGCTGACTTGTTACTCTAGAAGAATATAATAGGCCTACTCTTATTCCAGGGGAATGTGTATTTTCATCCTTTGTTGCTTCAAAGGAAAGACTCTCAGCTTTTCATTTTTCTTTTTAAATACTTGACATACATGTGTCACAAGCTCCTTCATGCTGGAGTAATATTTTCCTTCAATACTGAGTATTATACTGATACTGAAGTTTTCCAGAAGTGTTTTCTTCACATGTTGAGATGATTATGTAATTTCTGGCCTTGTTTATTAAGACAAATTATCAGACTCTCAGTTTTTAGAAGTTGCATGTGTGCACTTCCTGTTTTTCTATGTAATATGATTTCTTTCTCAGGTCTCTGATTCAATTGAAGATTATCAACTTGTAGTTACTGTTTTTCTTCAGAAAATAAACTCACTAAGAAGTTATACAATGTATTTTTTGAAAGACAACATAAGATAGTTTTCTGTTAGTAATACAAGATAGGCTATAAATTGAATTTGGTACATTTGGACTCACAAATTACTCTGAATTTGACAAATGCAACTGAACTAGACAGTGTTGATGTATTAATTGCTTGTACATACATACATAGTTATTATACTTAGTGTATATAGTTTTTCTTATATTAGTTATAACTTTTTAAATTTTTTATTAGACAGAAAAGGGGGAAATGTGGTGATGTTTTATTTTTTATTTAATAAATAAAGCTTGCCTAGAGATCAACCATTATAAGTAAACACAGAAGTCAAGCAATGGTAGCACACAGCTTTAATCCTATGATTTTGGCGACAGAGATCTGTCTGAATCTCTATGAGTTCCAGGCCACACGAGGGAACATAGCCAAGCATGGTGGCACACACACATTTTATCAAAGACCCACCAAAAAGGTCTGAACCTCTTTATAGACAGATACAAAGTGGCAGACCCAGGCAGGAAGACAAAGCGATATAGCTGGGCTGAGAGAGCCAATGAAAGAACAGAACAGAAAGGCATATAGGTGTGGAGAGTCAGGAAGAAGCTCTTTTTGGAACGAGCAGAATTGATGAAGCAATGTTGGCTGGTAGCTTGACTCTCTCAGGCTTTAACTCCAAATTATGCCTCTGTGTTTTTTACTTAATAAGAACATTTAAAAATGCATCAACATCAACCCAATTGGCAGCTAATAATAATCATAAAGCCAGTATTTATGATGCAAAGCTGTATTCTGGTCTCTGTGGTTACAGCATGCATATTAGAAAACAACTTTAAACATGAAATAAAAGTAATATATTCTTTTTGTTGAGAAATCTAGGCAGTGGAAGCTGTGATCAAGGATATTTATGATACAAAAGTCGGTCTTTTTACACAATGCAAGAGATGGAAGAGAGGATCTCGGGTGTTGATGATACGGTTGAATAAATACATTCATCAGTCAAAGTAAACACTAAAACCAACAAGGTCATGCCCCAAAATGTCCAAGAAATTTTGGACACCATGAAAAGACCAAACCTACAAATAATAGGGATAGAGGAAGGAGAAGAATACCAACTCAAAGGCAAAGAAAATACACCCAACAAGATCACAGAAGAAAACTTTCCCAACTGAAAGAAGGAAATGCCAATGAAGATATAAGAAGCATATACAACACAAAACAGACTAGACCCCCCAAAAAAGTCCCCTAACCACATAATAACTGAACAACTAAACGAACAGAATAAAGAAAGAATATTAAGGGCACCAAAGGAAAAAGGCCACGTGACTTATAAAGGCAAACCCATCAGAATAACACCCGATTTCATGATGGAGAGTTTGAAAGCCAGAAGGACCGGGGCAAATATAATACAGACACTAAGAGACCATAGATGCCAGCCTAGACTAATATACCCAGCAAAACTTTCAATCATCATTGATGGAGTGAACAAGACCTTCCAAGACAAAACCAGATTTAAATAATACTTATCCACAAACCCAGCCCTACAGAGAGCACTAGAAAGAAAATTCCAACCAAAGGAAGGCAGATACACCCATGAAAACACAGGCAGTAGATAACACCACAGCAGTAAAACCTAAAGAAGTAGAAGTACACACACACTATTGCCAAAAAATAAAAATAACAACAGGAATGAACAATCACTGGTCATTGATATCCCTTAATATCAATTGACGTAATTCACCTATAAAAAGACACAGACTAACAGAATGGATACGAAAACAGTTCCCATCTTCATACTGCATACAAGAAACACACCTCAAATTCAAAGACAGACACCTTCTAAGAATAAAAGGCTGGGAAAAGACTTTCCAATCAAATGTTCTTAAGAAGCAAGCTGGTGTAGCCATCCTACTGTACTCACTGCAGGAAAGACCCACTAAGATGAACTCTCAATTCTGAACATTTATTCCCCAAACACAAGGGCACCCACATATGTACAAGAAATATTACTAAAGCTTAAATCACATATAAAACCCCACACATTCATAGTGGGAGACTTCAACACCCCACATTCACCTCTGGACAGATCGGCCAAATTGAAACTTAACAGAGACATAATGGAATTAATTGATGTTATGGCTCAAATGGACTTAATCAATATCTACAGAACATACCACCCAAACAAAAAAGTATATACCTTCTTCTCAGCTCTCCATGGAACCTTCTCTAAAATGGAACTCATACTTGGCCACAAAGCAAATCTTAACAGATACAAAACAATTGGAATAACCTCCTGTGTTCTACCAGAACACCATGGTTTAAAGTTACATTTCAACAACAGAAAAAACTACAGAAATCCTACAATCTCATGGAAACTGAAAAAGGCTCAACTGAATCACCAATGGGTTAAGGAAGAAATAAAGAAAGAAATTAAAGACTTCCTAGAGAAGAATGAAAATGAATACACCACATACCCAAACTTATGGAATATTATGAAAGCAGTGCTATGAGCGAAATTCATAGCACTACTTGCCCACATAAAGAAGCTGGAGAAATCTCATGCTAGTGACTTGACAGCACACCTGAAAGCCCTTTAACAGGAAGAAGCAAAATTTCCCAGGAGGAACAGATGCCAGGAAATTATCAAATGGAGGGATGAAATCAATAAAATAGAAATAAAAAGAACAATACAAAGGATTAATGAAACAAAGAGTTGGGTTTTTGAGAAGATCAACAAGATAGATAAGCCCTTATTCAAACTAACCAAAAGACAAAGAGAGAGCATACAAATGAATAAAATCAGAAATGAAAAGGGGGACTTAAGAACAGGCAATGAGGAAATGCAGAGAATCATCAGGTCATACTTCAAAAACCTCTACTCCACAAAATTGGAAAATCAATAACAAATGGATAATTGTCTGGAATGGTACTACATACCTAAGCTAAATCAAGACCAGATAAACCATTTAAATAGTGCAATAACCCCTAAGGAAATAGACTCTGTCATTAAAAGTCTCCCATCCAAAAAAAAAAGCCCTGGAAGTGATGGTTTCACTGCATAATACTAACAGATCTTCAAAGAAGACTTAATACCAATGCTCTTTAAATTGTTCCACATAATAGAAGCAGAAGGTATATTACCAAACTCCATCTATGAGGCTACAATTACCGTGATTCCTAAACCAAACCAAGATGCAACAAAGAAAGAGAACTACAGACCGATCTCCCTCATGAACATTGATGCAAAAATACTCAATAAAATTCTGGCAAACAGATTCTAGGAACACATCAAAACAATTATCCACCATGATCATGTAGGCTTCATCCCAGGATGCAAGGGTGGTAAAACATATGAAAGTCCGTCAATGCAATACACCATATAAACAAACAAACAAAAAAAAACACATGATCATCTCCCTAGATGCAGGAAAGGCATTTGACAAAATCCAACAGCCCTTCAAGATAAATGTCTTGGAGTGATCAGGAATAGAGGGAACTTGCCTAAACATAATAAAGGAAATCTACAGCAAGCCAACAGCCAATATCATATTAAATGGAGAGAAACTCAAAGCAATACCGCTAAAATCAGGAACAAGTCAAGGCTGTCCCCTCTCCCCATACTTATTCAATATAGTATTTGAAGCTCTAGCCACAGCTATAAGACAACGTAAAGAGATTAAGTGGATACAAATTGGAAAGGAAGAAGTCAAGCTCTCCCTATTTACAGATGACATGATAGTATACATGAGTGACCCCAAAAAATTCAACCGAGGAACTGATACATCTAATAACAACCTTCAGCAACGTTGCAGGATACAAGATCAACTCCAAAACATTAGTAGCCCTCCCATACACAATAGACAAACAGGCTGAGAAGGAAATAAGTTATACTTCACCCTTTACAATAGCCACAAATGATATAAAATACCTTGGGGTTACTGTAACTAAGCATGTGAGGAACCTATTTGACAAGAACTTTAAGTCCCTGAAAAATGAAATTGAAGAAGATGTCAGAAAATGGAAATATCTCCCATGCTAATGGATAGGCAGGTTAAACATAGGATAAATGGCGATCGTACCAAAAGCAATCTACAGATTCAATGCAATTCCCATCAATTTATCAACACAATTCTTTACAGATCTGGAAAGAATAATACTCAACTTCCTATGGAAAAACAAAAAACCCAAGATAGCCAAAATAATCCTGTACAATACAACAACGTCTGGAGGCATCACAATATCCGACCTCGAGCTCTACTATAGAGCTACTCTAATAAAAACAGCCTGGTACTGGCATAAAAACTGACATGTGGACCAATGGAATTAAATACTGGATGTAAAACAAAGATGACTAGACTGCTACACAACTCCAGGGAGGCTACCTAGAAAATGGGAGCCTAGGTAAGACAGGGATCACCCAATGACAGAGAAATGGATGAGATCTACATGAACAACCTGGATGACAGAGGGAGTAATGAAGGGCAAGATTTGAGGGAAGGAAAGCTTAGGGGAGCAGGAGATACCAGCTGGATCAATAACAGAAAGGGAGAACAAGGAATAACAGACCATGATAAATGGAGATCACATGAGAACAGGAATAAGCAGAGTGCTCAAGAGGTCCTCAGAAATCCACAATGATATGTCCTCTGTAGACTGCTGGTAATGATCGAGAGAAAGCCTGATCTGACATAGTCTGGAATTCAGATGACTAAACACCCTAACAGTAGTCGTGGAACTCTCATCCAATAACTGATGGAAGTGGATGGAGAGATTCTCAGCCAGGCCCCAAGTGGAGCTCCAGGTGTCCAACTTTTGAGAAAGACAAGGGACTGTAAGAGTGTGAATTGTTGAATCTAAGATTGCAAAAACCACAGGGACAAATAGCCAATCGAGAGAAAGCACATGAATTATAAATCAATGGCTGTGGTACCTCCAGCTAGTTCAGGCCCTCTGGATAAGTGCGACAATGAATAGCTTGATCTGTTTGGGAGGCCCCCAGGCTGTGGGACCAGGGCCTGTCCGTAGTGCATGAGCTGCCTGTTTGGAAACTTGGGCTTACACATGGACACATGCCCAGACTGGATGAAGAGGGGACAGGACCTGCCTGTACTGAATCCTCCAGGTTTAAATGAATCCCCAGGGTTGTCTTTGTCCTGGAGGACATGGGAATGGAGGGCAGGGGCTTGGAGGGAAGGTGTGGGTAGTGTCAGGAGTGAGGAGGACAGGGGAACCCATGGCTGATGAATAAAATTAAAACATATAATAATAAAAATAATAATAATAATAATAATAATTATTATTATTATTATTATTATATACCATCCAAAATTTTCAATCATCATAGATGGAGTGAACAAGATCTTCCAAGACAAAACTAGATTTAAACAATACTTATCCACAAAACCATCCCTACAGAAAGCACTACAAGGAAACTTCCAACCTAAGAAAGGCAGATACACCCATGAAAACATAGGCAATAAATAACACCACAGCAGTAAAACCCAAAGAAGTGAAGTACACACACACTAACACTAAAAAATAAAAATAACAACAGGAATGAACAATCACTGGTCATTAAAATCCCTTAATATCAATGGACTTAATTCACCTATAAAAAGACACAGACTAACAGAATGGATACGAAAACAGTTCCCATCATCCTGCTGCATACAACAAACATACCTCAAATTCAAAGACAGACACCTCCTAAGAATAAAAGGCTGGGAAAAGACTTTCCCATCATATGGTTTTCAGAAGCAAGCTGGTGTAGCCATCTTAATATCCATCAAAAATAGACTTCAAACTAAAATCAATCAAATGAGATGGTGAAGGACATTACATACTCATCGCTGGAAAGATCCACCGAGATGAATTCTCAATTCTGAACATCTATGCCCCAAACACAAGGGCACCCACATATGTACAAGAAACATTACTAAACCTTAAATCACATATAAATCCCCACACATTAATATTAGGAGACTTCAACACCCCACTTTCACCTCTGGACAGATCGGCCAAAGTGAAACTTAACAGAGACATAAAGGATTTAACTGATGTTATGGCTCAAATGGACTTAATCGATATCTACTGAGCATTCCACCCAAACAAAAAAGAATATACCTTCTCAGCACCTTCTTTAAAACTGACCACATGCTTGGCCACAAAGCAAATGTCAATATATACAGAACAAATGGAATATACCCCTGTGTCGTATCAGACCACCATGGTTTAACAACAACAGGAAAAAGTGCAGAAATCCTACAATTTCATGGAAACTGAATAATGGTCAACTGAATCACCAATGGTTTAAGGAAGAAATAAAGAAAGAAATTAAAGACTTCCTAGAGAACAATGAACATACCCAAACTTATGGGACACTATGAAAGCAGTGCTAAGAGGGAAATTCATAGCACTAAATGGCCACATAAAGAAGCTGGAATTATCTCATGCTAGTGACTTGACAGCACACCTGAAAGCCCTTGAATAGGAAGAAGCAAAGTCTTCCAGTGAGAACAGATGCCAGGAAATTATCAAATTGAGAGCTGAAATCAATAAGATAGAAATAAAGAGAATAACACAAAGGATTAATGAAACAAAGATTTGGTTCTTTGAGAATATCAACAAGATGGACAAGCCCTTATCCAAACTAACCAAAAGACAGAGAGAGAGCATCCAAATTAACAAAATCTGAAATGAAAAGGGGGACATAACATCAGACAATGAGGAAATCCAGAGAATCATCTGGTCATACTTCAAAAAACCCTACTCTACAAACCGGAAAATATAAAAGAAATGGATAAATTTCTGGATAGGAACCACATACCTAAGTTAAATCAAGACCAGATAAACCTTTAAATAGTTCAATAACCCCTAAGGAAATAGAATCAGTCATTAAAATTCTCCCAACCAATTGTCGAGAAAGAGGAGGGACTGTAAGATCATGAATTGTTGAGCCCAAGATTGGAATAAGCTCACGGACAAATAACCATATGAATGGAAGCACATGAATTATGTATCAAAGGCTGTGGAGCCCCCAGTTCGATAAGGCCCTCTGCTTGAATTGTTTGGGAGGTATCCAGGCTGTGGGACCTGGGACCTTTTCTTAGTGCATGAGCTGACACTTTGGAACCTTGGGCTTACTCAGGGACACTTTGCTCAGCCAGGAAGGAGGGGACTAGACCTGTCTGTACTGAATCCACTAGGTTTAAATGAATCCCCAGGGTGTCTTGGCCTTGGATGAGATGGGAATGGAGAGGAGGGGATGTGAGGAAGATGGGGGGGGGGGCAGGAGGGGGGAGGACAGGGGAATTCATGGCTGATGTGTAAAATTAAAACACAAATATAATAACAATAATAAAAGAAAAAAAGATAAATATCATTAAATCAAAATATTATTCAAATATCATTATACTAATTTTAAGTTATTTTAAAATGGTATTTTATAAATTATCTGATAATTATTGTGACATTAATTGTTTGCAAAATTAATAGTAGGAATAAACTGATAATGTATAGATTAAAAGTTAATGAAACATGCAATTTTGTAGACATTGTTTAGTCTATCATCTAGTTTCAATATTCATAAGTAAGGCATTAATGTTATATATAATCATTTATACATAATGTTGCATTCAAAAATATCAATAGTTGATTTAAGAATAAATGTTAGATAGTTGTAATTAGTTTTAATATTGCATTTATTTCTCTAAATTCAAAGGTACACAAAATTTATTTTTAGTGTTTGAATCATACGCTTAATGTTTAAATGGGTTTTTTAACATTATTCATATGAAATTTACTGAATTGATTCTTTTAAAAAAGCTTTTATTTTTAGTTTATTTATTTGAGTGTTTTTTTCATGTATAATTTGTGTATGTATGTATGTATGTATGTATGTATGTATGTATGTATGTATGGGCACTGTGTGTATGCCTGTACCTGTTCATTCCTGAATATGAAAATTTAGGAAAATCCTACTTTGGACATCTGAAGTATGTAAATATCAAAACTTCCAAACGTTCTTCCCTGTCAGTTGTGTGCTTAATAGTGATTTATCTGGGTTTAATTTTGATCTACCCAGACTGTATAAAACCATGCCAGAAAACTGGGTTAAAATGACATCTTACAAATACTGTAAACTACAGTTTCATTCAGTTAATTAAATTTATATTGGAGCACATGTAAGTACACACATAACTATCAGTGAAATACACGTGTTTCAGAATATGTTAACTTTTGCATTCATCTACATCTGTAGAGGTGTGATTGAACCAAAAAGCCATTTTAATATGTATAATTCAATACATATAATTTTATCTTCACATAATCAATACCACAGATCATATACAGTATTTCCTTTTTCAATGATGTTTCTCATTGTACTTTGCTAGTTTTTATATATCATCTTTATTAGAACTAGAACAAGACCAGATGAAAGAAGGGAATAACTTGTACAAAAACAGATGAAAGAGAAAGATACCAAAAATAATGAATAAATTTTAATGAATGACATGAGTTTGTTGATTATAAGCCCTTCCCTTTATTATTACACATATTCTACTTTTGAATTTCCTGCATTTAAAACTAGAACCTTATTCACGTTATTGTCACAACCAAATCATTGATAGGAAAACAGCTTTCGATTTAGACTCATACCCTTTCTCTTACCTACAGCTCTCCTCTTCCACCTCCAATAGAGCAGTGAAAACAGCTCCAACTCTACTGCCATAACCATGACCACCACAGTGGCTGCCATCACTATAATTACAATCATCATTATGATTATCATCATCATCATCATCATCATCACCACCACCATCATCATTATAATCATCATCATCATCATCATCATCATAACCGTCATTGTTGTCATCATCACCACCACCATTATCATCATTATAAGCAACAGAAGCATTACTAATACTCAATATAGCACATTTTTCCTCAGAGATGACAAGGAAAGGAATCTCCTTGCCATATCATATGATTTTTCAGTCACTGTTAGGCTGAATTTTGGTTTTCTGCTTTCGTGTTTTCTTTCTGTTCATTTAGTTTTAATATTCACCTCTGAAAAATCTGTAAATTGTTCCTGAGGACAAACAGCATCTTTCTGCGATGATTATATTTTGGACAGTGAAATCAAGGTCATAGTTATTTTTACTTAAATCAGAAAAGAGTAGTCTTCCCCAATCATCTTTAAAATAAAATACAAAATACTACTTAGGAGTAGTTATTGTGGCATTTTAAATTTTTCCTTTAAACTAACACATCAAGTTGAAATATAATGAAATTTAAGGCAAATATGTTTTTGCTACAGTAAAGATTACTTTTCTTCTAAATATAATTTTTAAGTATTCTATAATAGTTAACCATTAAATTATCTGTTGAAAATATTCATATCATCAAACCTATGATTTATTTGTGTCACTTGTGATAGTTGTATATTTATTTTTTAGGAATTCTAAAGAATGTATTTGAACACACCCTTTAGAACATGAGACTCTTAATCACAGTGTCCTAAGTTCATGCCCAACATTGGGCACTAGATAATCCAAGTAATCTATGGGAGTCTGCTTACTGAATAAAAGGAATTTATTAGGAAAGAGAACTCACTAAAACAGAATAGGAGAATCATCACAGGTTCTTGGAAGGCTATGTACTGTCCCATGCTGTTCTGCCACATAAGTAAGTCCCCACCATCCAAGCCTATGTGAGAGAAAAGACAGCAGGGTAATGTGTCTTGGGTCTTAAGGACCACAAGGCCACACCTCAGGGGCAGGTACTTCAAGATTATAGGTAGAACAGTTACATACTACCTCTTGAAGAACTGTACCTCAAGATCATAGGTAAAACAGATATTCACTACACTTCTGTTTACATGATGTGTCAACGCCTCCATCCCTGCCTAACCACAATTTTGAAATAGCTTCTTTTTATTTCCTTTATTCTTTTTCTATTTAGTTTAGTTTGTGTTGTCCAGATAATCTTGAGATTGGGGTCAGATCTATCAGGTGGTTAGCCTGCCATAATTCATGTCAATAAAGAAAGATGACTCCCCTTCCTGAGCAGCCATTAAGTGTTAATGGTTTCTTAGCTAATTTGGGGATTATTGTTTACCTTCTTCCCCATAGGCTGGAATTTAGTCTGGCTGGAGTTTAAATAGAACTTCTGAATACTGTCACTGCGAGAGTTCATACATACATTTCTATGTTTGTATCAACAAAAAATTGACTTGAACATATCCACCACCTCTGTATCTAGAGGTGTTCAACCCTTCTTCCACAAAGATATATGAGTCTTGGGGTGAGTTAGAATGTCTCATTTAGGGCTTCATGCTGTAGTCTCTTCAAATTATCTTATAAGATATGCAACAATGCAAAGCATTTCATTTTCTATTCCATTTTATTTTTTATTAATTTACTTATCTTTTAAATAAAATATGTTTACATAAATTAACTTTCACTTTCTATTCTGTGATCCCACCCATGTAGCCCACTTTAACCATGCTCACTGTTTAAATCACAACTTTTATTAAAAAATATATATATTCATTATATATGTATATAATGCTCAGTCTACTAATTTTGCTGATGGCCCTGTCAGAGGAGTAGCAGATGGCAGTTGACTTCAGGATGTTAGCTCACCAGGAGGTTATCTGATGGATAAATCATGGTTAAACAAGGACCTGAGACCACAGACTACAGAATGTCCTTTGCCTCTGCTGTGCCTTTAATATTTGTTGCTGCCATCTTTCTTGGGTATTTAGCATGGTGTGAATGGGTATGGGGAAGTCCCCTCTGCCTGTAATATGTTGTGTTTATCTCATGGAAACATTCCATTCTATTGGGCATTTTTACCTGTGGATTATTATGAAGATGATTCTTCCCTAAGCTGTACTGTCTAATTGATAATAATAATAATGTTAGTTTAAATAGAGTTTTGATTATAAAAATAAAAGAAGGAAATGAGACCAAAGAAAAGAAAATAATAATGATTAAAAAAGAAATCCGGGAAAATACAAATAAATGGGGGAAGGAATAAATAAAACAGTTCAAGACCTAAAAATGGATATGAAATCAATAATAAAAAGTGACTCAACGTAAAATAATTATATAAATCAAGAATTTATGATTTCAATTTCACAATATTCATTCATTATACTTACATATAAGGAAACCAAACCATCATTATGCTGTGTTTTACACTGTGTGTTAATGATTCCATTTGTCATCTTAAGGAAAGCACAGATATGTTAGCTCCATTGTGGATGTTATGATAAACTGACTTAAAGTCTTTATGTGATAGAAGCTGAAATCATTAACCACTGTTTTGCACAGTGTATATTTTCAAGTCTCAGAAGCACAGATACATTGCCTGCTGATTTTCTTCTGTATATTTTATGAACTCTGTGCACATTATAGATGAAGACTGTGTCTTCTACTGGGACAAGACCTGTGATATATTTTTTTATTGTGAATTTGTCAGCCCAAACACATTGACATAGAAGCAAAAAGAATCAGTAGGAAACTTCAGAGTCAGCAAGAGATACCCTAGTATCAAATTCTCAAAAGAAAGGATATTTATTTGCCTCAAAGGTAAACGGTAAGTTAATAAGAGATAAATACAAGAGACAGAGGATGAGGGAGAAGGGAAAGGAACATGGGAGATGGGAAAATGATGTTTGGTTGGAATATAAAGAACTTCATCTGGATAGAGAGGAGACAAACATGCCCTTTAGGAAACTGGCAGTTCATAAAGGTAAAAGGGTCAGCTCATCTCGGGATGAAGTGTTTAATTGGATAGTCATGACTATTAGGTCAGCCACAGTGGGTTTTCAATACTTTGAAGGCTGGACTTTGATAGTCAGCCCCAGGAGGAGGTAGTGGCCAAATAAGGGAACAGTCCTTGGTGGCTAACCTTACCCATGTAATTGTCAGCCCATATGTGGTGTCTTATGTCTTTATTCCTAGCACAAGGGAAGCAGAGGCAGGCAGAATTCTGTGAGTTCAAGGTCAAGCAATTACCAGGATAGCCAGAGCTACACAAAAAAATCTTTTCTCATAAAACCAAAAAAAATAAAAAAGTAAATGTCTTAGTATTTCTATTGCTGTGAATGGAAACCATCACCATGGCAACTCTTATAAAGAAATACATTTAATTGGGTGTCTTATGATTCAGAGATTTAGTTCGTTATCATCATGGCTGGTCTTTTGGCATACAGGCTGACCTGCAGCTGTAGAAGTAACTTAGATTTGATCAACAGTAATAAACTGACTTACTGGGTGTGGCTTATGTGTAGCTGAGAGTTCAAATTCTGCCTCCAGAATGACACATTTTCTCCAAAAAGACCAACCCTTATCCAACAAGACAATACTTACTAATAAGACCACTCCTCATAATGTTTTGGGGGCAAATCACATTCAAACTACTTCAGTAATCTAATGGTTTTTAGCAAGGCAATGGGAAAGGGGGAGAAGAACAAGACTTGATAAAGGTATGTTGGCCAAATTTGGTCTGGCCAAAGGCCCTTCAGAAACATTAATTTTTCGTGTGGGTGTTTTTATATGTGTACAGATTTATGTGTGTCTAATGTAGAATACGAAAAGAGCTCATGAATTTCAGAGTGATTCAGTTTATATAGGGTAAGTAGGAGGATGAAATGATAGAAGAAAGTTATTTAATTTTGATGCTTGAAAATGCAAAAATATCTACAAACTTTAAATAAATACTCCCTTAGTTGTACCTTCATCTGGCAGGAAGGACCCTGTACTTCTGAGGCTTGGTCATAAGAAAAGTAACCTTATCAGTTAAGGTAGAAACTTCTGTATATTTTTAGAATTAAAAATGTTTACATCTAGATTCCATCACCTTTGGGAAGAGACAAGTCCCTTGTTCCTCCCAGAATTTTTATCTATGTGAGACCGAGACTGTGAGTGTACTCCAGTGTGAAGGAGATACTGATACAACACCATGACCAACTCAACACAAGAACATTCAAATAAGAGTGATAGCACAGAATGTTTGTTTTTAGGAATAGGACACCATTCATAAGCTGTAATCACTAATCTGGCAAAATTAGGAAATGAGATTATAATTTCTCTGAATCAGAGGATTATTGAGGAGCCATGATGTGCTTGTAGATTTTTAAGTCTTTTTATCTAGAATAATGCACTTAGAGACATATGAAATTAGTTAATTTATTTAGGGGACTGAAAGTTAGCACAGTTGTGAAGAGAATATACTGCTCTTACAGAAGCCTTGAGTTCAGACCCCAGCACCCATGTCAGGTGTCTCACAGGTGGCTGTCACTAACTGCAGAGACATTGGATGCGTCTCACAAGTATGTGCAATTGTGTACACATAACCACTCATCTCACATACATATACATAGTGAAAGAAACAATAAAATATTTTTGCTTGAGTTTTGTTGTATTTATCATAGTAAATACAGATTACTCTAAAATGTTCTTACATTTCAAAACATTTCAATAGAGTTTTTGAAATTAAATATTGCATGTGTGAGTGTGTGGAGGTCAGAAGAAAACTTCTAGGAGTTGGCTACCTCTTATTACTATAAGAAATTTAATTGCTGTGCAATATTACTCACCATAAATGTCCTTTAGAAACTTTCATTTCATTGTACATGATGACAGGCAATAGAAGAGAAAAATAATCAATCTGCCATTTGCATGGAACTAAGTCTAAAAAAATAATCATTTGATTAAAAACAGCTGTGTAGGCAACAACACTATTTAGAAAATTGTGGCAAGTTTCTTTCATACAAAAAAATTTTAATTTTCTTTTGTGATATTATTAAGTGGATGATGTATAGAAAAATACTGAACACAGGACACTGTGTTTTCTACTTTAGGTGCCATCTCTTATTCACAATTTCCTAGACTTCAAATCAAATTGATCCTTTGAAAAGGGATCTGTGTATATTGTTTGAAGTTTTGTCTCATGCTAAACAGTTTCTGATAATTTTATAAGTAATTATTCCTGTCTCCATTAATCTTACAGGGAAATTTCATTTAGTTCCTAGCAGCCACATAACAGATTTCAGTGGCTCTGATGCTCTGATCTGTTCTCTACTGACTTCTGCACATACATGGTGCCTTAAACTTATGTTCAAATTTATTAGTTAATAAATAAATATTATTAAAGACTAATAATTGGAATTCATTCAACCTGTAATTTTAGAGGAGCTAATCACACTAGAAAAGACTTTTTGTATAATTCTTTACACTGTACTTTGATTATCAGAACTGTTTATTTGAAAAATATGACACATGAAATGAATTTTCAATACATCAAAGCTATTTGTCAAGGCAAAGGGTAATACTTGAAGATATGTTGTTATTGATAACATTAGTATAAAAATGAACATAGGCTAGTGAAGTATTGATTTGTTGACTGGACTTTTAAACACTTCTACAAATGTACCAGGCTCTGCTTTACCTTTTTTCTTATACCCTCTCTTTCATGCTGTGCAGTGCTATCTAATTAGAGTTCATGTATGCCATCTGAGATATGAGGAGTTACTTCCCCTGTTTCATATGTTCACTAGTTCTAGGTTGCAATGCCATTATTGTGATTAAAGAATGACTAAAAGCAAAGTGAAGAGGAGTGATTGAATGCTCATGGTTTAGAATCAAGGGAGGACAAAGTAGGATTCTGAACTCTGCAACTAAAGCAAAGACACTTAGGTAGAAAATCTCTACTTACTGGCTTGCTCTGCTTGATTTCTCATATGCCCTGCCTAGGGACAGCAATGCCCACAGTGGCCTGAGCACTGCTAAATAAAGTGCCAATTAATAAAATGTATCACAAGTAGGTTGGCAGGCTATTCAATGAAGAGAATTCTTTTTTTCTATATTGAAAGAAGGAATCTTGGTTGAGAACTAGAATACAGCTGGGCTGCACCCCTGTATTTTCCAACCAGCATTTTTTAAAATTTTTCTACATTATATTTTATTTCACATATTTATTTTATTATATTTCTGTTTTACATATCAGCCATGGGTTTCACAGTCCTTCCCCATTCTGCCCCCAAACCTGCGATAGCCACAGCCCCTCCCCTCCATTCCCATCTCCTCCAAGGGCAAGACTCCCCTGGGGATTCAGCTCAACCTGGTAGATTCAGTACAGGCAGGTCCAGTCCCCTCCTTCCAGGCTGAGCAATGTGTCCCCACATATGACCCAGGCTCTGAACAGCCAGCTCATGCACTAAGGACAGGTCCAGGTCCCAATGCCTGGGTGCCTCCCAAATAGTTCAAGCTATTCAATTGTCTCATTTATCTAGAGGGCTTGATCCAGTTGGGGGCTCCACAGCTTTTGGTTCATAATTCATGTGTTTCCATTAGTTTGGCTATTTGTCTCTTTTTTTTCCAATCCTTGTCTCAACAATTCACATTCTTTCAGTCCCTCCTCTTTTTCGACAATTGGAGTCCTGGAACTCCACCTGGGGCCTGGTGGAAGATCTCTGCATCCACTATCATCGGTTATGGGATGAGAGTTCCAGCATGACAGTTAAGGTGTTTGGTCATCTGATCACTAGACTAGGTCAGAGTAGGCTTTCTCTAGACCATTGCTAGTAGTCTACAGTGGACGTATCATTGTGGATTTCTGGGGATCTCTCTAGCACTCTGCCTATTCCTGTTCTCATGTGGTCTTCATTTATCATGGTCTGTTGTTCTTTGTATCCCTTTTTGTTTATGATCCTGTTCCCTTAAGCTCTCTTTCCCTTGAACCTTTCCCTTCATTACCCCCTCTCACGTCCAGGTTGTTCATGTAGATCTTATCCATTTCTCTGTCATTGGGCAATCCGGTGTATTTCTTAAGGTCCGGTTTTTAGGTAGCCTCCCTCGAGTTGTGAGTAGTAGTCTAGTCATCTTTGTTTTACATCTAGTATCCTATTATGAGTGATTACATACCATGTTTGTCCTTCTGAGTCTGGGTTACCTCACTCAGGATAATTTTATCTAGATCCATCGATTTGCCTGCAAACCTCATGATGTCATTGTTTTTCTCTGCTGAGTAGTTCTCCATTGTGTATATGTACCATATTTTCTTTATCCATTCTTCAGTTGAAGAGCATCTAGGTTGTTTCCAGGTTCTGGCTATTACAAACAATGCTGATATGAACATAGCTGAGCAAATGCCCTTGTGGTATGATTGTCCATTCCTTGGGTGTATGCCCAAGTGTGATATAGTTGCGTCTTAGGGGAGATGGATTCCCAGTTTTCTAAGGAAGCACCATATTTATTTCCAAAGTGGCTATACAAGCTTGCATTCCCACCAGCAGTGGAGGAGAGTTCCCCTTACTCCATGTCCTCTCCAGCATAAGCTGTCTTCAGTGTTTTTGATCTTAGCCATTCTGACAGGTGTAAAGTGGTATCTCAGAGTTGTTTTGATTTGCATTTCCCAGATAATTAGGGATGTTGAGCAATTCCTTAAATGTCTTTTAGCCATTTGATCTTCCTCTGCTGAGAATTTTCTGTTTTGCTCTATAGCCCATTTCTTAATTGGACTGTTGGGCATTTTGATGTCTAATTTCTTGAGTTCTTTATATATTCTGGTATCAGCCCTCTGTCAGATGTGGGGTTGATGAAGACATTTATCCATTCTGTAGGCTGTCGCTTTATCTTGTTGACCATGTCCTTTGCTCTACAAAAGCTTCTCAGTTTCAACAGGTCCCATTGATTGATTGTTTCTCTCAGTGTCTGTGCTACTGGTGTTACTTTTAGGAAGTGGTATCCTGTGGGCGGGATGGGAGCTGGGGGCTGGTCTCTGAGTCTCAGGAAGTGGCTGAGGTCTCGGGCAGATGGGTGTGGGGCAGGGTGTGGAGGTTGTAGGGTCCACCTGAGGGTCTTGTAGAGGAGGAACCTTCCTGGGGGGGTTGGGGGGTCCTACCCTATGGCCAGAACCTGGGGCCAAGTTGGGCAAGTCTTCCCCTGAATGGCTGGTGCCCAGGGCTCGGACCTAGTTGCAGATCTCTCTGGGTGTGAGTCCAGGCACTCACCTGAAGAGGATTCTTTTAGATTAGGTTACCACTAACTTTTTAATGTACTTTGTGGTAAGTTGACAAAAATTAACTACAAAAATCAGTTTACAAGAACCATAGTGTTTGCCCACAACAAATAACCTTTTCTTCTTCCTAATTTTCTAGCAATGTGAAGCTACTAAAATTTATATTAATGTTTCCACATATTCATATAAATGACATTATATAATATACTAAGTGAAATATGGTCACTCACTTGCTGTATATAAAATAATCTTATTTCACCATGTTCATCTAGTGTAGATATGGAAGAAGTAGTTAAAAGTACTGATAACAGTATGTGTATAATTTTCCTCAGATTCTGCCCTCTGTGTGCAGTGCTGACTGTGGTCACAGATTCAGAAAATTCTGGCAGGAGGGAATGACAGTCTGCTGTTTTGATTGCAACCCCTGCCCAGAAAATGAAGTTTCCAATGAGACCAATGTGTGTTTGCTCCTAGATAAATTCTTTCCAATAATCATCCTCTCTAAAACACATGGGATGATTAAAAGCG